>NC_080638.1:35030109-35282609 GCF_027579445.1 Ammospiza nelsoni | reverse complement strand
ATGATTAAAACCTCAGTTTTGTTCCTTCCTTATTTATTCTGGAAAATATATTCCATTTCTAAAATATATTGAATTGCTTACTTCTGCTGTTGAATTTAGGAGCTTAATACCTGTCCATACGTAGCCTTAGGAAGTTCTAAAAACTCATTTAAAGAAGATTTTAATTTTGGAAAATTCATGTTTAAAAAGATACAAAATCTATATCTTCCATTATTAAAATTTCAAATTCAAATACTTTGTTTATGCATTATACATTTCTTCACGATGTTTTTTTATGAAAGGTTTTATAAGATATATCCTTTATATGCTATTTTGGAAAACAAAAATATTTAAATATTAAAAACATTTACTAAAATGGTTACTTGTTCTGGTATATTTGATATGTACGGCAGAATGGAAATGTTACCAAAAGTCAGAAATTCTTTGCAAGACAAAACCAGAGTGTTAAATACTGATATTCAGATGAAATGCATAGTTGGTAATAGGAAGGCAAAATCTGGCAAAGGAAAAATAAAAATATGGCTGCCATGTATACTACCAATTCCCCCATAGATGTTTGTAGATTAGAGACAGAACACAGCTGCAAAGGACAAGTGAGTGATCCTGTAGCAGAGGTACACCTATTCATTACTGCTACTTTACTCCTGTGGCAATTTTTAAAAGTAAAACTACTTATTTTACACTATAAGGAAAAATAATGTTGCTTAATTAAATTAAAGTGCTCTGTGGGGGTAGAAAAAAAAAAGGCAAAACAAAAACACCAGTGAGAAATTCTCCTTAATGTTTGAATTGCTGACCAGTGTTACTGGTTACATTATATTTGAAGAGATATGAATTTTTCCTTGGGTATGATGACTGTACCATAGCACCAGAAAATCTGGCACCTGCTTATGGACAATTGCAATATGAGATTTTTAACTGGGTTACTGAAGCAATTTTCAATTAACACACTTTTCTGAATTCAGTTGATGGCAGTTCCAGGATATGGAGACCAGTTGCAATGTAAGAGACGTTTCTCCAAAAAAACAAAGATACAAAGCTCATTAATTTTAATCTTTGAAGGATTATGCACAATATGATACTGTTATGATCATTAAAGTGTATGTTTGAATGGAACAAAGTTTAATAAACCGACTTCCTGCTTTCTCAAGAAAAATGGATATAAAGAGATGATAAAACCCCACCCTCCTCTGAGTGGGAAGATTCATACAGTAATAATCTAACAACATTTCTTCCTGAAAATAAAACAAATTCCACATAAGCTTCTGAAGCAAAATATTGTTCCTGAATTTTTCTGTAAAATAATACAAAGACAAAACAAAGTATAATTGCATAGCCATTATACTAGGTTTGTAGACTCAAAAATATTTCAGGCATTTTCAACAGATGTCAGAAAGTCTTGCTTAAATAATTCTGCACAACAGAGGACAATGTATTACATGAGAAGAATATTGGTAAGATAGGCAGGTATTTTTTGCAACAGAATAGGTTGAGACAGTTCACAAATTATTAGAGTGGTACTATCCAGACAGAAAATTCTCTAGTAGAATTTTTTTAATGCAAATTTTTAGTCCACTTTTCCATTATACTTTACTGCCTCCTTTTCATTATTCCAAATAGTATGTAATATTCTGTTCAATTTGTTATTATTTTGAAAAACAGAACAGTTCTTCAACCTTGATGTTCTTTTAAATGGTTAAGCAGCACCACAAGCCTCAAAAATGATTAAATTAAATAAATTAAATAAATAAGCATTTCAGGATTCATGCTACCTATAAAGAAGTTTGAGCTTTAACAAGGAAACTGAAATATCCTCAGCTGTTCCTAAATTCTGTTTATATTCTAGGCAGATTATAAAAGTATGACAGGTTTTTTGTCTAATTATAATATACAACAGAAGTGTGCTGTTCTTGAGACTCTCTGAAAAGAATAATTTAACCAGCTTTATTATCACAAAATGAAGAACTGATGAGAGGTAAGTTGTCTACAAGTTTTAAAAACATAAATTTAAAACACTTTTGTTTTACACATTTTGTTTTGCACTTAGAGAGAATGAAAAGAGATATAGTGGCTTTATAACTGTATTCATTTCAGTAAAGGGGCATATATTTCACATGGAGTAACAAAAATTCCTACCTTGATGGACTGACTGTAAGGTCCTATGCTGGCAGGTGCCCAGTGGGAAATGCTCTGTACATGCATGACCAGCTTTTCACCATGTACTACATCATCTGTTGCCATGTCATACTTATGTGCAAGGCAGTCAATGCAAAACAGCACTCCATCAGGTAACAGTGTTTCCACACATACTCTGAAAACACAAGATAATTATTTTTTTCCAAACAGAACTTTGCTTGAACCAACTTCCAACATTTGTTTTCCACTTTTGTTTTATGTCTGGACATTATCTCAGGAAATTTTGCCTGGATCATACAGCAAAAGTTAGAGTATTGGAATAACCTGCTAGCATTAACACTGCTATCCCCTCAAGGACACTGCTGGCTCACAGACAGCTTCTTGTCCACCAGGACTCTCAGGTCCTTCTTTGCAGAACTGCTTCTCAGCACTTCAGTCTCCAGCCTGCAGTGCATGCGAGTGCATTCCTTCCCAGGTGCAGGACCCTGCATTTGACTTTGTTGAATTTCACAAAGTTGTTCTCTGCTCGTCTCTCCAAGCTGTCAAGGTCCTTCTGCAGGGCTGCACAGCTCTCTAGGGTATTGACCACCCCTCCCAGCTTGGTGTCACCAGTGACCTTGCTGAAGAGGAATCTGCACCTTTAACCAAGGCACTGATGAATAAATTAAACAATACTGGGCCCAATATTGAACCTTGGGGCACACTATTAATGACAGGTCTTCAACTAAACCCTGTGCCACTGATTATGACCCTCTGGGATCCCCATTCAGGCAGTTCTCAATCCACCTCTCTGTCCACTCATCCAGGCCCCACTTGCTGAGTTTGCCTATGAGGCTTCCAAGAGACAGCGTCAAAGTTTTCCAAAAAGGAGCAGCAGCATATAGTTCCTTTATAACCTTCTCACAAGTTATTTGTAATACTAGCATATTTTTCTGCTGTACTTTAAGTTGCATGACAGATACATACATATGACAGGACTCAAAATCTACTTAAGCATTCATTTATAAAGTTCACTTCTGTTTCCTCTAAGGAAGACTGAGTGCCTTGATGAACAGACAGACGTGTGTTGCATGTGGCCAGTTAAAAAGCGGGGGGGTTGAGGTCTGTGTGGGGAAATCAACATTTCAAAGCCTGAAAAATAATTATATTTGCAGTCCATGCATAGAAAAGTCATTTAGCTCCCAGCAGGAATCCAACAAAAAATTACTTGTTCTCTTTACATATCATGTAACAGCCTTATAAAATTCTTCCCATCTTGCTTATTTCTTCCAAGAAAACTATTTTTCTCCTCACCTACCACATGTAAATATAGTAGTTTTTCCTCATTACCATCATCATAAGCATGGATGAATGGATTTTCTGCTTGGGCTGGTAAATTTTCAAGACAATTTTGCAAATTTATTGCAGATCCACACCCGAGTCAGTGCTTCCAGCATACCGCTTGTGAGAACTTCCACAACCAGGCCTCTGTACATAATGCAATGATGCAACCATGCAAACTGCTGTATAATTTTTCTTCAGGACAAAATGCAACATAGACAAATATGCAACATAAACACAGTGCTGTGGAAAGGGACCTGAGGACCCTGGTCGATGGCAAGTTGAACATGAGTCAGCAGTGCCCTGGAAGCCAAGAGGGCCAAGCATGTCCTGGGGTGCATCAGGCCCAGCATCACAGCCGGGCAAGGGAGGGGACTGTCCCCTCTGCTCTGCTCTGCCCTGGGGCATGCTCACCTCCAGTGCTGGGGGCAGTTTTGGGTGCCATAGTAAGATATATAGGGTTAGAGAGCATCAAAAGGAAGGCAGCAAAGATGGTGAAGGGCCTTGATGGGCAGCCATATGAGGAATAGCTGAGGTCACTTGGTCTGCTCAGCCTGGAGGAGATTCAGGGGAGAGCTCACTGCAATTACAGCTTCCTCATTAGGGGAAGAGGAGGGGCAGGCACTGATCTCTGCGGTGACAGTGACAGGACTGAGGGAATGGTGTGAAGCTGTGTCAGGAAGGTTTAGGCTGTATCCAGCCTTAGGGAAAGGTTCTTCATCCAGAGGGTGGTTGGGCACTGGAGCAGGCTACCCAGGGAAGTGGTCACAGCACCAACCAGACGGAGTTCAAGAAGCATTTGGAAAATGCTCCCAGGCACAGCATGTGATTCTTAACGTGTCATCTGCAGGATCATGAGCTAGACTTTGACGATCTTTGTGGGTCTCTTTCTACTCAGGATATTCTATGATGCTCTGAAAACTGTTTGTTCCATAAAAATAAAAGTAAAAAGCCATTTTCCTGCAACCTTTTAATCTTTCTACCTTTTTATTTTATTGATGGAAGCCTATGTAGCTGGCTATGCAAATGTGGAGGCCTAAAACATGCAGAAATAAGAAAGTTAAATTGTGAGAACTTGAGTACTATAAAGAGAACCTACAACACGTAGGAGTGGAGACTAATTTTGTGTAGTTTGCAGCTGGGATTAGATCTCTCCTCTGAAGGCAAACACAGCCGACCTTCCCATTTCTCTCTGATTTAATAATCCTGGCCTACAGTCAGCATGTTGAAGAAGCCTCTCTCTGCTTGTTTTGGGTCTGACACACAGGCAGTGTAGTGAAATGTGATAATTATCTTAACAATGTCTTTGAACTATTTGTCTTGCTATACTTAAAATTCACAAGCCTCTATTACACTTCATATTCTGAGATAAGAGTATAAAATATAGGATTTTTCATTAGAAAATTGCTGAACAGTTGGTTTTAAAAATATGAAGAAGACAAGAGGTATGACCAAACGGTTGACCCTGCTTTTAGTGCAGGATTAGACTAGATGACCTCCAGAGGTCCCTTGCAACCTGTATTAACCTATGATTCAAGTGAAATTTCTCAAGCTACATCAGTTCTGCATTCTCAGCATATTATCTCAGAAGCATAAGAAATTACTGTAAAAATTACAAATCACTGTAAAAAGAAATAAGCCACTTTGATGAAGGGAATAAAAATACAAACAAAAAATTAGTTTTAACATACATCTTTAAAAAAAAAATAAAATTCATGGGCTAGGTGTTTTTTGTCCACTTTCCAATGGAAAACAAACCCACCACACCCAAATAGCATAGAAATCACATAGTACACACCTAGACCACCAAGCAGTTTCATTATGTCAGACATAGACTTGGATGCAACATAGAAGATTTTGCACAACACATATTGAAAAAACGATGCTTTGTGTATGTATGAATTAAAGTGTTAGCATCAGTGTAATTTCTTTTCATACTTGAATTCTTACTGAACATGGAAGTGCAGCTAAGCTATCCATCTAGTGTGATTATCTGAGGGAAACACAAGATATTAAGAACAACCAGACTGAGATTGGACTGAGCCAAAGATCCACCTAATCCAATACTTGTCTGCAACCAGAGCCAAGTGCATATAGGCAGGGGAAGAAAAGAAACAGACTAAATACAGTTTTGAAATAACTGACAGTATCTCATGATACAAATCTCATGCAACTGCTCAGATAATAATTTTGTCAAATGCTTTAGTATTTAACAAAATAAATAGAACAAAGTGTGTAACATTTGTCACAAAGACCTAGAAGGTTCCAGACCTCATCACTTTTAGGAAGACTTAATATTGGTGGTATAGTTCCAGTAATGCTTTAGACACTTTCTCCTGTAACGCACTCATAGAGAAATTGTTGATGTGTGGGCTGGATGAGCAGAGTGAGCTAGAGTGAAAACCGGCTGAACAGCCAGGCCCAGTGGGTGGGATCAGTGGCACAAAGTCTCACAGGTGAAAACCAGGAGTCTATACTGGGCCCACTCCTGCTCAATATCTTCATTCATAATTGGCATGATGAGGCAGTGTATCCTTGGCAAGTTTCCATCCACGTGGATGTTGACAGGATGAAGAAACAGGCACACAGGAACTTGATGAAGTTTGGCAAAGAGAAGCTGCAAGTCCTACACCTGAGGGTGGAACAAACCCAAGGTCCAGGATATTCTGTGGGCCCACTGGCTCAAAAGCAGCATTATAGAGAAGGACTGGAGGTTCCTGATGGACACCAACTTGAACATGAGCCAACAACATGCCCTTGTGACAAAGAGGTTTGATGATATCCTTGGTTGCAGCAAACTGTGACGATATTCTGGGTTTTACTTAAACTTCAGAGAAGCACTGCCAACAGGTCAAGGGATGCAAACAGAAAAGTAAAGCAAATAAAATCCCACCAATACAAACATTTGTCAGTTCAATCAAGTCAAAAAGAACTAAGACTTGCAAACCATGCATTATCCTTCTCTAAGTCCAGATGGGACGGGGGCATTTGTAAACCTTATGGTATATATTAAAGCAAGAATTTCTAACCCTAGTGGTTTTGACATGAGCAGCTGTGATGTTAATACTCCAAAAGGCAGCAAAAGTCTTCTTCTGTGAGACACAAACATTTGGCAAAATGCTTCACAAATATGGCAACAATAATTCAGTCTATTACAGTGCATCATAAATATACTACAGCAGAACTCTAATCCTACCTTGCTGGTGGACACAAATCAAATTCTGTCCCATAAACTGTGTTTATAACACTGAAATCTTTCATGCTCCTCACATATAGATGAACCAAAATAATATCCTTCAGTTTCAATCCCTCTGAAGTCAAATTAGCTGCAGAATAAAAAAACAGCTGTTAAAGACAGAATATTGTAAATGTACTTGGAAAGACAGCATAGGCATGCTGGTTTTGTTCAGCAAAAACAGCTGGTGATAACCTAACTGTTGTCTAAACATGACTGAAGATTTTGCAATATACTACCTTTCCCCATTTAATACTTCTTTCTTTCATTACATTCTTTCCCATGTTTGTTTTCCAAATATACAGAAATAGATAACAAAATAAATTTTATCCACTCTGAGCAGTGGTGAATTCTTGTCCCATGAAAACACATCATGCACTCATGCATGTAGATATGTTACAGCCTGAATTACTTGTATCCATAAATCTGATTGTCTTGGGGGGGCTTGGGGTAGGGTGTTCATTCTGTGACAGCTAGTAATCTAAAAAGGACTTTGAACCACAAAAATACAGAACTGGAAAGGACAATAGCCTTCTTCAAGCAAAAGATCAAATATTTATATGCCATTCCAGAGGGATGGTAGGTCTAAGCTGCTGTTTTCAAAAACTCTCACTGCAATAATAATCTCTGCATAAACAAAGAATTATAAATGGCAAGACAGACAATAGGGAGCAGAAGTGGCCACAGGAGAAATGAAGGAAAGATGAGAGCAGAGGAAAGCTCAAGCAGGCAGCTAAAGAAGAGATACTGAGAAATCAAGATCATCTGAATGTGTATGTATAGAATACTTCAGACATAGTGCTCAGAGAGAATGTATTACTCTCATATAGTCAACCACATAACCAGATATGTCATCAGCTCTGCAGTGTCCCTTTTGTAGCTCATGAGTAATAGAAACTAAATGAAGACAAAATCTTCTCTGAATATAGAACATATATAATATGAAAGTACTCATATATAATAAGAGAGTACACTGTGACCTAATTTAAATAAGCCATGTAAAGTTGTTCTCAGTGTAATTTTGGGCATCTTGCCCTTTAATGTTACAGTGTGCAAATGTATATATACTTATGTATTTGTTTTTAAGTTGAGAAGTACAAGGGTATAAAGAAAATCTCTGAAGGTTGTCGCCTTAGTGAGAAACAGTTTCCGTGTTAAACTTTTCAGTGCTTTTGAAGACAATTCAGGATTTTGCACACTTTCATTAAGATTAGTTAGGTCACACCAGTACTGAATTTTGTTCTAAATGTCTCAGTTTTACTTAGTCATATTGCCAATAATGAAGGCAATATGAAGAGGGGAGTTCTCACTTACAGAAAAGAAAGTGTGCACAAGTGATTTAAGAGGTTATATAGCAACTAGAATCCAAGAGCTCCTATGAAATCACAATACATGTCCAGAAATATCACCTGATAAATTAGCATACTATGGCAATTCTGTATGGAAATAGAAATGTACTTGAATGCTAACTGATAGCAATCACTAGGTCAATATTAGCTGTTACATCATCAGTTAAGGAGGAAACAAGGACAATTTTTGAATTTCCAGCCAGCACTTTAGTCAAGAAGAAAGGTGTGCAGCATTACATGAAATGCTGGAGGGGGGAAAAGCCCTCAATCAACGGATACATACCTCTGCACACACAAATATCCCCACTCTAAATTTAAAATATATAAGCCAACAAACTAACTCTAATTTGTGGACACAGAGCAAGCTGAAGGGAGTGATTTGGGTAAATTCATAATTCCAACCTTTACTTTCAAAATATATCATAAGTAAAAGTACTATCCCTTTTCCTCCTGCATTATTTAGAAGAATGGTGGGAAATAAATTTTCCCCAGCTTATAATCAAAATAAAATTGCTTCCCAAAACACTTTCTCTAGTAGAAAGGCATACATGATGAACTCTTGGGCTCTTCTCAACAACTTCTGTTTTTCAGGGACAAGACCTGAGGTTTCCCTGCATTCCCATTGCATCTGTCCTGGATATACAGGGAAACCTTACAGACTTTCTATTGAATTTCAAGCCATTCATGGTTTCTAATAATTTATAGAATATGATCAGGTGAGACTCACCCTTACTTAAGCAGAACTGCCTCAAAAGTTTACATTGACTGAAGTACAGCTTTTTGATTGCTTTTAGTTGGTTGGCATTGTCTGAAGTACAGCTTTTGGATTGCTTTTGGTTGGTTGGTTTTCTGTTTTGTTGGGGTCTTTTTGTTTGTTTTTTATTAAGGGGTTATTCAGAATCCTTAGCTGACAGCCACAAAACACAGTATCCAAACTGTCTACAGGAAGTAGCATTTAAGAACTTTAGCGGGTTGTAATGTATTAAAAATCCACAGTTTCCTTCAGCTTATGATACTTTGCCATGGTACAACTACATCAGAGCTGCTTTATATTATATAAAGCAAAGCAATCTTTGTCATCTTCTAATCATATCTAAAAAAAGTTTAACAAGAGAGTTTAAGAAAACAAATGCATAAACAGCAATACACTTGATTCCCTCCCATTCTTGGCTTCATAGAATTCCATCCATTCTAAAGAACGTTTCATAGCATCTAGTAAGAAATTTCCATTTCCAAATCTTTTTGTCAGCACACATTCACTTTAGAGGTGGTTAAATCAGTTAGCCCAGCAAAGAGTTTGAAAGTACTGTGCTTATTCCAGTCTCACTACAGTGAAGCTGAACTGCTGTACAGATTCAAAATATATGTTCAGAAAAAGCCTTGTGTACATTTGCAGATTAAGTTCTCAGAAACAAATTGTTTTGTTTGTCACGACAGAACCATAATTCATTCAGTTTCCACATTCACTTCTAAAAGGGGAATAACTAAAAGAAATGTGAGAACTGAAATCTTCTGCAAAGGATATGCATCTAAACTACTTTTTTTCCTTATCATCACACAGGTAATGCAAGCAACCTGCTGAAAGCAACAGGCTACTGCACTAGTCAGACACAACATTTTTTGGCAGATGCTAAGGCAAAATTACATAATGTTTCTACAAGCTAACTTCCATTCAAATATAATGAGGAAAAAAAAAGACTGCAAAACCCTCTTGCTTCACTTTATAGATGATATGCAGATTTACACTAAAATCTATTGTCTTTTTCCGTAAAAGTCTGATCATCTCCACCTTGCTGATTTCCAAAAAATCAAATACTATCTTAATGCTTCTTAAAAAAATTCTAGGGCTTCTTTAGCATCCTATATTCAATCATGAATACTCAACTGGACATGCAAAAATATAAGATATATTAGAACAATATCTCATGCAAATTCTATGAGTTTACCCATTTAGATACTAAAAATTATTTCCATTTTTGTGAAAGAAAAGAAGCCTGTACAAACATACTTTACTTAAACTTTAGAATGAAAAAAATGCAAAACAAAACCCTGAGCATTTTATGTCAGAAAAAACCATCATCACTACATGTAAGAATCTTCTAAGGAACCTGGATTTCATGATTCCCAAGACAGCAATTTTGCCTTTACATTAGGAATATAAATGAGATCTACTGCTACTGACCTAATCCTAGATGCCAAAATGTATATCAGTTTTCTAGAAAACTTAATTTAAAATTATGGAAGCTACAAACGTGTTTTAGCAAGTAGACAGCATCTATAGCACACATACATACACATACTATATACTTCAAGAATGCTATAAAATGAGCAAGTTCTGTGTAAATAGAGTTTTTACAGTGATATGAACACTACTTTGGCTTTCCAGGGCCTTCAAAGTCAGTCAAATTACAATGTGTTAAATATTAAAGCTGGCAGTCTTCATATCAAAGGTTCCAATCAACTGCAAAATGAGATGGCATGCCAACAACTACAACCTATAAAGTTATAAAACCACATGAAAATACAGATTCTTCCTTAAGATAATATTAAAAACACAATCAGTGACAGCAGATAATGTATTAACTGAATAAAGCACCTCTGAGAGTAGAAAATGCTTCCCGTGCTGCATCTTGAGCATTTTTATCCTTTGATGTAAGGAAGTGGGCAGTGATACCCGAAAACCACTGGTAACCACTCAGGGATTTTCCTGAATTTTGAAGTGTCTTAGCTATGGGAAATGAAGAAAAGAACTATGATTATAACAATGAAAGGTTTCAGATTAACTAAGGATACATTTTAAATTGTTTAAAGAAGAATTTCAACAGAACAGAAACCGACAAACTGTAAAAGCATCTTCAAAAATACAAACAGATTTAAAAGTAAGGATTCTAGGAGGAAAGCTCCCAAATCCTTCTCCAACACTGCCGTCACAAGATATGCATGCAAGTAGCACATTAGCTGAGAGCTTCAGTACTTTTTCTCCTCCTTTCCATTTTTGCTGATCTTTTACAATTTCTCAACCTGTTTGGTTACAGACTTGGCACAAGATGTGACACTGAAAAGCTAAAATATTTGAAAGTATTCAAGTGGCATAAAAACAGATTTTAAAAGTTGTATGCCAAATTTTACTGGAAGTTAGGTGCTTAACCTGGTTCTAATGATCTTTCCAAATGCATAACATGTTTAGACATTTTAAAAGCCCACCAGTTACTTCTCCATATTCAAGAAATACCAAAGACCTAAATCATTTTCAATGCCCAAATACTGTTAGCTGTGAAACTTAGTTTTCAGGAAGTTTAACCATCTATGTAGGTAGTGTAACAGAAATGTTGTGGCATTTCCAGAAGGAGGAGAGGGAAGGGAAGAGGGAGAGAAGGAAAGAAAAAATAATGTTTTATGCTCCTGTAAACTAATATGAAATGCTTCACTACTATAGATCTATTTCTTATTATCAGAAAAATGCATTCTAGTAGGATCTCTCTTTTCAGACTAATTACTACAGGTTGAGCACATTTTTTTCAGGAGTGTTTGTATAGTCATTAAGATATTTCACCTGCACGACACAATCTTTTTATCTCATTTTTTTTTTTAAACTGTGCAAAACTCACTGAAATCCAAAGACTTCTGTTTCAAACTCTTCCAGGTGACTAGAATATTTTTCTGTGGTTCATACTCCTCTGATGAAGGAAAAATATCATCATCCATACAGCTCACCTCACAAGAACAGCTACTGACCACAAAATTACCCAAGGATTCTTCCTGCTTGAGACAAACAGTATAAAATAAGCAAGTAAACACCATGCCAAGCAGTATGAAATCAGCACATTTTATCATTCAAATACACGTTTAAGTTATAAAAAAATATTATAGTTCAACAGATTCATATCTTAGAACAATTCACAAAGTGATAGCATTAGGATTTCCCATTGATTTGCAGGACTGGCAAAACATAATGTACTCCTGTTCATATACCAAATGGAAGACAAAGGCAGACTTAGTAACTGAGGACAGAAGATACGAAAAATTATGAGACCCAAGAATAAAGACAGAAAGAATACTATTATGAAGAAATCGTATCCCACAATTATGTAGAAGACAACTATGTTTTCAAAAAAATAGTATAAACTAAGTGAACAGAGGAACAAAAGCACAAAAGTAAGCATTTTATAATTAACATTGTATTAATTACTTGAAATAGAGCAAAAGACTAACAAGAAAGTTTTAAAACTTTTTGGAACAATGAATGAAGGCAGTGTATGTTAAAAAAAATATCTATTATCTCACAAAGATTATCCTTTCCATCAAACACTTTGATATGAGTAGAGATAACAGAAAAATGTATTTCCCAAGATCTACACATTCAAGTAATTTCTTGACAAGGAAGAAAAATCATTCTTCCCAAATGCTTTCTCAGGACCAGGAAGAGAAAACTATCCACTGCAATATCTTTTAAAGCAAAATACACAGGCAGAGTACTTACTGACCAGTCTTTAACAAGTCAGTGCTTATTACATTTTCAACATGTCACATAATTATAGCATACATTTTCTATGGGAGTTTTTTGTTTGCTTTTTAATTTTGGAGCAATCAGAACCCTTACTCTCTCCCATCTGATTTTCCAATCAGCCTAATGTGAACAGCACATTGATTTTTGGACAACTCGCTTGGGTAATATCACTTGTCTATCTAAAAGCAGTATGAATTATGACAAATTTACAAAGAAACCCTAATCAAACACCACTGCATGCTGCACTGCCAGATTCTATAAATTAAATTTCTTCCCAAAGATCTCAAATTTCATGTAGTGTCTAAACTATGCATTTTACTGCAGGCTTCTTAAATACTAAATTCACAAAAATTATAATAAATCCAGATAAGGCAAGATAAAAAGTTGACGAAACATGAAACCTTTGACAATCCGTAATAGTGAAACTTCTGAATATTCCCTTAGCTGATAAATTTGTGTTCCATGCAAAATGTCATTCAAAAAGAATATTAACATTATTGTTAAATATTTTTATTGTATTTAATTTTATCACATTTTTTTCTTTCCTGTGGAAAATAAAACCTAACTTATTGCAACTTTAAATATTTCTCTTTATTTTAATAAATAAGTCAGAAAAATAAAGGCAGAAAACTATAGTATGCATGAGAACTCTGTGATAACTCAACCCTTACATCAATATTTGACTTCACCGAAGTGAAAAAGGATCCAGTTAAGTTAAAGGAGTGCATTTGGAAATTTTAAGAAAAGGCTAAATTACAAAAAGATCATTATCTGTGAGGGGAAACTCAGTTCTGCTGACTCTGAGAAGAGGTCATAGGTAGTTTTATAAGCACTGTAAACACTAAGTCTATTATCTAAGAGGGGCTGATGTTCTTTGATTGGACTTCATTTTATTCATTCCTCCAAGACATGAAAGTCAAGGCAATAATCTACTTTACTTGAATCAATTGTACCTCAGAGGTTAAAAGAAGTCAAGAAGATGTAACATAATAGCCAGACAAAAACTGCAATTTAGCACAAACATGACACGCATTCCAACATGACAACAGACAAGCATCCAGCAGCATCTGTGCCATTTCCCACTCATTGAATTCCACCTTTGACTACTGCCTTAAGTGGGTGCATCTTGCCATTACCCAGAGGGATGCCTGGGTTACAGAGGCTTGCTCCTAAGTCTTCAGGTATAACTTAAAAATATAAAGAAGCAGGAACACAAATCTATAATTGAAAAAAATCTAAAGATGTTTTAAGCTACAAGAACCAAGGAAATGAAATTATTTCAAAAGTCTCTTATTTTTTTATCTACAAGATACTACTTCAGGGAAATATATAGACTGTATAGCAGCATCACATGCCAGAAGTGCTACCAATTGCTTCTTGCAAATTATTGTTTTAATGAATAAATTATTTTTACTGAGTAATTCGTAGCATCCACCATGAAACAATCAATTTGCATTGTAGCATGGGCATTCTGGGGAGTTCTAATGTAAAACATGCAGAGTTGGCAACCTCTTGGTCCTACCCCTGAGTAAGCATGCACAGACATGGTGATGTGAATGATGCCACTACACCGCTGCTTTGGGTTTTGTTTTTACATCACCTGGATTTTAACTTCACTGTGCCATAAAAATCCATCAGAAGGGAAAAAAGTTAACTGGAAAAGAAAAAGTTCCATTTTCCCAGTTTTTTACTCACTTTTATTAAGTTTTATATATATAAATATATATATATAAATAAATGTATATAAATATAAATAACTATGAATATATATATATATAAATAAATATATATAATCACCTTTGAGGAGATCTACAGATACAAGTATCTACAGATACAAGTATCTGCTGTTAAAGATCTGTAAGTCCTCTCCATTCCCCAACCTGAAGAACCAAATTTATATGTTCTGCAAGTGAACATGAAAAGAGCAGCTATTCCATTTTCATGCCACCAGTTAAAATGCTTTCATCTACATTTCCAAACATGACTTCTGCAACATGTGATTCATGAAAAAAAATCATGGGTATGGAGTGAGCCTCACAGACTCTATCACAACTGGCTTGGTATAATGTAGAGAACTCCATGTAGGTTTGTAATTTGTTAATGTTACAAATATCCCAAACTGATGCTATGTGAAATTTTCATATCATCTACAGTCACCTTTTTCCTAAGTAACTCCATATTTTACAAATAATTTAGCTTCTATCAATATTTCATCACAGAGATAAATAAAATTATACATCTGTGTTTCCACACATACATAAAAACCTGGACAGTTACAAAATTTTTGGAAATTATTATGAAATATCAGGAATCTCTTATAAGATGCAAAGTATGTTAAAAAATTAGGGATGTCTGTTGGTTTCAATGCCTATGATACATCACAATGACTCCTTCAAGGCTCCAAAAATATTGGTAATCAATCACTTCCCACAGCAGCACAGGTGCAGGCTACAGCAGAAGTATTAGGTGTGGAACCTGGCACCCAAGGAACAACAGGCTCAATGCCAGCCTAAGCAGAGCTGCCATATTCCGTTTAGTAGCTAAATTTAAATTCATACAAATGTTGGTCTTCCATTCCTCTCAACAGAGGAAGTAACCTAAGAAGCTAAAACTTATAGACTGCCACAGAGTAACTTTCCCTGAATAATATTCTCACCACTTTAAAAAGAAAAAATCAAACTTGCTATAATGACATTTTAATTAAATCTTACAGAACCTATTTTATCGCATAACATTTTCATGTTACTTCACAGAAGCAATATATTTTCCCATTTGTTACACAGTTTCTCCCACACCCACTGTACATTGTGATACCAACCTAATTTTGGATCAGAGCCTGCATGCATGCATACACTTAACTATATTCACATAACTCATGTCATTGATGCAAGTGTGCTCAGAATGAAGTTAGGCAAATGCGCAAGTGTTCCAAGATCCAAATTCTCCTGTTGAAAAAGCCTCGGAGCTAGGACTTTGACTGATATAGCTGAAATTCCATGCAGTGGTCTTTTATGAAAACAACAGATTGTCTTTTTAAAAAGCTTACATTCTCTGCTACAGAAACTGGTATAAAATCCTATCACAACACAATTCTAAAACTCATAACTCTCCCACTGAGCAGAAACAAGAATACAGTGGAGCACAGATCTCACAAGACAAAAGATTATGATAATCTCTTTATTCTTTGTGATGTACCTTGATAACAGAACTCCTTGAAATAAATATAATGACAGAGATCACATGCATCTTGTATTATTTTAAGTACAACACACAAAATCATAGGAAAGAATGCCCCTTACGCCAAAATACTTTCACATAAAGTATCTTCAGTATGAAAAAAGAACTAAAAATTATCTTTCCTCAGAGAACTGGACTGAATCTGCAAGCAAATAGAGTAGAAAAGAAAATCCTACATTTATTATCTTAGTGTTTGAAATAAATCAGAGCACAAAAAAAGTTTTTTAGTATTCATTATCAAGTTTTGAAAACAAAACTATAAGGGTTATCTATATTCTTATGATGCAGAAGAGAAACTACAGGTTGCCTAGGAGAAGTATTTTTCAATGATGACAAAGTATTCAAGTATTCAAAAAATGCTACCCACAATGCCATCCACAAAACATATTTTGAAACTTGAAATTGCTTCTTATTTTCCCTGACATCACTGACAAAGTCTAATTCTACAGCTAAAGTTCTAAATGTAGATTAACTAAAATAATTAATGAGGAACTGGCTACAACATTAAAAGGCCACAATGTTACATCATATAGGATTTAACATTGGATTGCGTGCCTTTAGTACACAAGGCATGCAAATATCTCTCTTCAAAATTTACAAGTGTACAAGTTACAGAACTCTACAAGTATTTTAAAAATCTTCTCCAAAATGACCTGAACAACAGATCTCCTGCCATTTAACAGGGGCAAACTGCTTGCACTTCAGACATGTGTTCCAGCTACAAGGTCAAGATCTTTTACAAACAGGAAAACACAGTATCCGTTTATGATAGGTAATATAATGCAATAAAATATAATATCCATTATAGGATAAAGGAGCAGCAGGTAGGATTCCTGTGTCTCTTATAGGCAAACAGGCTCCTTTCTTCTGCAAAGCATAGAAAGAAAACTACGCGATTCCCTCTAATTCTGGATTATTCAAACTTAAGGGGCTGCAGTTTCCATGTTGTATAGTTTGATATGTGTGTGCTCCTACTCACTGGAACTCAGAAACAAAGTATTCCTTATTAAATGTGAGAAAGAGCAAATGTGAAACCATGAACAGCAGCTAGTATGTTCACTGCTGTCATCAGAAGTATGCTCCCACCAGCAGAAGCTCCAACAGATTTAATTCCTGTTTCTGATCTTTACAAAGCCAACACAGTAAAGTAAAACAATATAGGAGAAAGTAAAATCAAGTTCATCGTGCTGACAAATTAAAAAAAAAGTTTCACAGTTGTATTTTTCCTAATGGAAAATACTCAGAATTTAATTGTTTTTGAGTAGAAGGCAAATACACCCAATTCAAAGATTCTAAAATATGCTTCAGAAATTGCCTCCTGCAAAAAAAAAAAAAAATCTACATTTTAAGTGTATGAAGTGACTATCTTGGCAAGGTAAAATATTGATGAAACTAGGTATCTATATTATAGTGCTGACCTTTTCACCCTGAAGTAAAAGAAGCTCTCGCAAATTTTGAGCATTAGTGTTTTATTACCATTATTTTTTATTCTTAATGTTCTTTTGTTAAATGCCTATAAAAATTGCTTACCATATTTTTAATAGTTTTAATAAAACAATATAGTATTTATTTTTTTAGTCTTTTCTGCATCTGCACTACTTAGGAAAGAAAAGTGGGTGTGTTTAAAAAAGCTTCAATTATTATGCAAAAAACATCTTGAAGTTGCACAGAAATATATTAAACCAGAACAGTGAGTATAATGTTATGTTCCCCTAGGCACAAGGGCTCATTTTCCTGCCAGAAACAATCTAAACCAAATTTCTAGGCAGGCTTTATAGTCAAACACGAAGAGATTTAGCTAAAGAAAATGCATTATAGAGGAGGAAAGACAGCAGAGACCAAGGTGCACTAGCTGTAATTGCATAGTGATTTTAAAAGTAAATTCAAGGAATGTAAAATTAAGACCTGTGGCAAATAACAAAGACAAAATTAATATACAAGTCAGTTAAAAATATGTTTATCTCACAGCAGAAATAACAAAAGTGATGTCATAATACTTATTAGAATTACACTTCACTGTGGAGTCTATTAATATTTTCTACAAAGTGCTTACAAAAGTGGCTTTACATATTGTTCATAATGGTGTATTATTTTTCCCAATTTTCAGTAATCCCTTGAAAGCCTAAAACTAAAATTAATTCACCCTTCTGAAGCAGTTTTTTTCCTAGAGTACTTCATTATTATGGGATTGGCTGTTAAGTGCTGAATGCTAACTGATACTTAAATTTTTCCACAGGCTTATAGGCACCAAATAGTGAGCAAAAGTACAATACTACAGGCATATCAATCTTGAAGGAATGCCTTTATTATTTTGTAGTTAAATGATGCTAACAGTTATGGTCTGAAAGACTGACTGGTTCTCCATATTTATAACTTCTCAAAAACTTAGCTCATTTTACCATGACATAAAATAATGTATAGCCAAAATATATTAATGCTTTTGCAAAAATCAGACTACTTTCCTTTTAAATATACATTAGTTTACGTACCAAAATTTAGGGCAAGCTCCTGCAAACCTCATCCCTTGCAAAGTGGAACAGGTTTGTCTACAATGGATTGGAAATACAATTTACTACAACACTGCCTGAAACTGTGAGGCTTTAACCAAATCTAAAACATCTACATAAGGAGGGGAGAAGAGCTGGTGAACAGATAAAAGTAAAATCTTGATTCTTATGTCAAATGTTATGCATTTTAATATGATTTTTCCTCTGATTTATGTAAAGCTTTGTGGTTTTCATTTTCCCTAGCCTGTCACATTGTACTGATGTATGGTACATTTTAGCATCAAGTTTGCCATGAGCAATAAAGTCAGTGCCCCCAAAGAAATATCAATATATTATCAGTCTTCCCCACCATGCCACATTCTCAAATTTTTCTTTATTCAGCCTATTTGGTTTTGTTTCACACAGTTGATATCCTTTTCACAGTCGCCCACACAAATATTTAATTTTTTTTTTTTGAAAGAAATCCAAAACTAGAAATTGACAGGATGAAATACAATTTACTTTCCAAGGCGAAATGAGGCCATCATGGAAGAAAAACACTGAGGTATTTTATCTGTTTGGAACAATAAAATTTAAAAAAAAAAAAAAAAAAAAAAAAAGGAGAGGGAAGAGGGGAAAGAGGGGAAGGCATGATCTATTGAAAGACATGCAGGAAATGTTGCTTAAGAGACATGAAATTTGAAATACCAATAGAATAATGTTCAGTAACAATTTCTTCACTTCTGTCATCAAAATGCAGAAAGACGTAAGAAGAGCACCTTGAGGTTTTGAGATGAAAAATGCCACACAAATATACTACCTGCATTCATTCCTTGACTCAAGTGTGTTTGATCATTCCTAGGGCAAGTTCTGAAATTCAGCTAAATATGTCATTTGAATGTAACACCTACATGAGAATATGATGGTTCAGTCCAAACCGTGACAAAGCAACATAACTAAAGCATGCATATAGCTTTAAAGGAAAAGAACACTTGCAGCCTACTTGCCTTATTCTCCAGGTGTAGTTTTAAAAAATGAAGGTAGGCCACAGGTGCAAATGCATCAGCCGAATGCATGACCACCTTGGCTGAATCTCTGAAATACAAAATTTTTATCATTAAATAGTATATGTATTAGAGACTATATCAAATATTATATATATAGAGACAACACTTAGTCACTGTATAACAAAATCTAATGTAACTCATTGAAAATCTATTAATTTCTTATCAATGTTTTCATATAAATTAAGAAAAAGTAGTTTGTTATAAAAAATCATACTGTTGAACGATACATTCCCTTCAAGAATTTTCAATTTTCAAAAGGAATAAACTATACTTCCTGTGTGAGCTGGCACAGGAGATGCAGCAACAACCATAAAACCACAGAGGAAACGCAAAGATCAAGTTTGTTTTCATTACCTCACCACCTGGGGCCCTTGAAGCAGCATTCAGGCAGGGGCACAAAGGAGGGACACAAGCACTGCAGAGACTTGGTCCATGCTAGAGCATCACCAAACCTGCAGATCTCGCCTGCATCTCAGGGATTTGCACAGGTGCAATATCCCACTGTGCTCAGATCTTTCCCACAGCCAGGCAGGAATCTCAAGCGTGTTTAACAGGGCCCCCTAGTCTATCACAGGCCTGTGCTATCTACACACAGATGCTCTACTCATCCAACACATGAGGCCAAAAACAATTACTATGATACATATGTTTTTGACACCTCAGCTGCAAGTCACTTGAGAGTATTTACAACCCTCCTTGCCAATCTTCCACTTTTTTTCCCACAGTTCCAGACCAATATTAAGAGAATTAGTTAGCTGTAGTCTATGAAGTATAAACTACACTGTGTTTTAGATTCCAGAGATTAATACATAAAGCAATCTTTAAATGTCATCAACCGGAAATTTTTCAAAAGTCCATTGTTTTGATAATGCTCCAGGGATTAGTTTCTGAAGTATTAACAACATACAGTATTGCATACTGAGAAATTGACTGATCCAGCCATCTTGCATCTGATAGTGAAGACTACTAGACACAACTTTTTAATGCCAAATGTGTTGGTAACAATGTTAAACTTCCTGTGTGCTGATTCAAATTAGTTAATTTTAGTTTTCATTTTTACAGACACAATCTGTCACACTTTGATTCACAAGAGGCAGTATCTGTTTTATCCATCTGCACAGTTTTACTACTTATGAAAAAGGTAGCTCTAAGAAACAAACATCAGAAGGTGAGAAACTCAAGGAAAACATAAGAGATATTCAGATGCAGTAAAAGAAAATCTGAAAGTTGTTGAAAGTAAGGCTAAGACAGACATAATTTTCCAGAAACCATGGTGCCCTTGGTACCTTCATAGTGTTCAAAGAGATGATATAGATAGATTTCTAGTAATATCACATAAAACCAATGCAAAGTCAAAGCAGTTGAAGCTTTGGCCAGATCCCAGTTCCTCAAGAAAAGTGTAAAATTAACAGAAATGCTTGTTCTATAAAATGTGTTTTGGGATTTAACAATAACAAAATGTCACAAAATAATGATAAATACTTTTAACATAAGAAGATCAATTTTAAGCAAACTTTTAAAGTATTTTGATAAATAGGCCTCAGATTCATTCTTGAGAGTAATTATCAAGATTCTTTATAATTAAAATATTTCTATATTTAAGAGATAAGATACTTTACACATATTTCCTTCAGATTAAAATAATTCTGTTCAAGTGACAATGATGTCTTCTAATTCTAACAGAAATATGTAGGAAAAAAAAAGGTGGAAAGCAGAATAGTTCTGTTTAGAACCAATTAGTCTCCAATTAAAAAACCTAATCAAGTCCTGAACTTGACATTTCATATCCAGTTTGGAAAATAGAAAAAAAAAACCCAACCAATTCAAAACACAGGAAAATCAGAGATTTAAAATGAAAAAAAAAATCTGTGAGACCCCAATAAATTCTACAAGGCCATTTCACACTAAAAGCCTGAATTTTGAGTAGGAACTTGACTATCTGATTCATGTTTGATTGTAATGGAAACAGAGGAATTTTGTTAAGGAAATTATCAGAAGACTGAAAAAAATGAAGAACAGTTGAAAAACTGTTTCAATCAGCTATTTGTTTTGAAATCAAAATCATCTGATCTCTCAAGACTTCTTGAAGATCTAGAAAGCATCCAATAATTTTAAAACACTCTGTAACACTTTCTCAGTACAAATGTATCAAGCTAGAACAAGACTGAGAGTACAATTATAATTTTAAAATTTTGCTTTTGACTCCAAACCTAGACTTAGAAACCTAAACACAGAGCTAATAGTAAGGTATACAAAGGAAAATGGTATTTCCCTAATATTTCAAATGGGACCATTTACTTTCCAAAAGATCAAACTATTCTGCGCTCCATGAACAAAGAGGCCTTTATCAAAAGAGCAGATACTAGATGGTATTCATAGAGATGAGAAACAGATGTTTAAATTTTCAAGAAATATTGATTAATTGTACCTTAAATATCAGCATAAGGACAGGAATCACTTGGTACATTTCAAACACTGAGAGTAAGAAGCTGACAACAGGATTATAATAGACTACCTGGGGAAACCAGATAAGCCCCAGTCAGACTCTAGTTCATTATTTTGGTTGCAAGATTTTGCTTTCACTACTAGATATTGTTTATTTTCAAATATATGTTTCATTCAATCTGTCATGCTTCCTTTCTGAGGTACGTTTTTGAATGAAGACAGAGAAGAATGGCAAGAATTCAACTTAACATTCAGAAGCAAAAGTCGTCATACAGTCTTGCATTAAAGTAAGTAACATACAAGGTTGTATTTTATTTTCTCCTGAGCCAGAAATTTTTTTATTTTGCAAGGATATAATGTAGAAACATATCTTGCCAAGTTTGAGAGAGAAAAAATCATTGACCAGTGAAAACACTACCTGCAAGTAGAGTTATAAATAAAAGGCATACTAGATTTTCTCCTGTTCTTTTAGGTTTATGTGGCAAGGTTTTGGTGGCAGGGGTTAGTGTTTAGAAGTGGTCTCTATGACATGAGACCAAGGATGCTGAGCTCATCAGCAACATTGGTGGTGTCTTGGTGATAGCATATTTTAAAACTATGCTGAAACAGGAGTGAGAAAAACATGGTACTGACAGCCCTGCAGACACCTAGGTCCATGAAGAAGGATTGAGTGGAGGTTCTTCAAATACCAGAACAGATTCTGCATAGCCTGTGGAAAAGACTGTGGTGAAGCAGGTTGCTCCCCTGCAGGCCAGGAAGGACACATCAGAGCAGATACACACACTGCAGTCTGCGCAGAAACCCACACAGAAGCAGTTTTTCTGACAGGATTGAGCCTCATGGAAGATCCATGAGGAGCAGTGTCGACGGAAGGAGACCCAGACATCAATTTGATCATCACAGGCCCAATTTTATTGATCAGTACGGCGGGTTAAATACAGTTAATAATGAGCTTCATACATATTGCAAAAGTTGAGCTCAGGATTGGTCAGTTACATATCAGCACCTACGCCTACTTCTGCATTCCTATGGTTCTACTTTTGATACTTTTCACATATTCTCAGGATATATTCAGGACTAATCTCTACTCCCTCTCCTCATGTTGCAGCAAGGTCACTGCTGACCTTTCCTTTCAGCTTGCTGACTGCTGACTTTCTTCCTTCAGCTTAACCAGCGGCATTATGTCAGTATGGCCTTTCTCAGCTAACCAATTATTAATAAATCTCTCCACAGAGCAGTCTGTTCCTGAAGGACCAAATCCCATGGAAAGAACATACACTGGAGCGGAGCAGTTCTTGAAGAACTTGCCTGGTGGGAAGGACACACATTGCAACAGTTCATGAGGGAACCATGGAAAAGACCCAAGCAGGAGCAGGAGAAAAGTGTGAAGAGAAGGGGGCAGCAAAGAGAGTGTTATGAGCTGACCAGCTTCATTCTCCACTTCCTTGCACAGCTCATTGGGGAGGATGTAGAAAAGTCAGGAATGATGAAGTGAAGTTAAGCCTGGGAAGAACAAGGTGAGAAGGTATATTTGCTTCCCACTATTCTACTTTTCTAAAAATGTATTTATTAAATTTGGCAATAAATTAAATTAATTTTCTTTAAATTCAATGTGGTTCCCCATTACAGTACTTGGTACATTGCTCTCTTTTTGACCTACACATCTTTTCATCTTATTTTCTCTCCCTGCCTTCCTAAAGAGGGAGAGTGCAGCTTGGTGGGAACCTGGCAGCCAAACAAAGTTAATCCATCATCCATCCACCTGTTTGAAGGCAAAAGTATTCTTTAATGTCTTCCTCAGATACTTTTAACTCAGGAGATGTTTTGGAGTTGTTCATAAATTTAGAGAATCAGGAATTTAGTTCAAACCCTACAGGTTTGAACTTCTAAGTTCCAATGCTTACACCAACATTAAGCTTTAAAAATTGCATCAGGATTTAGTCCTGCTTTAGGAATGGTACTCCCAAATTCAGTGCCCCCACTAAGACTCTCCAAAACCACTCACTTCTCTCTTTTACTGTCCCCTGCCCCGGCTCTCCCCTCTCCATGTGGTGGCATGGAGTTGAGAACTGGAGGCGCAAAAGGCCACGATCATGGGTTCAGATAAGAACGAGTTACTGGTAGAAGCAGTGAGATAAAAAAATGAACAGTAACAGCACAATATTAATAATAAAAGAACACAATTGTGAGTGATTCACATTCAAAAATGCTCACTGAGAACCCTGCTGCAATGAACAATACAGATGGCTCCCGCTCTGCCACGTTTTTCTCAAGTGGGAGGAACACTCCTCTCTCAGAGAGAGAGGGAGAGTTCCTGAGTCTCTTTCCCCCAACCCTGGCAATGAGTGAGGTCCTATCATTAGGATCCTTGGCCAGGCCGCGTCCCAGCTATTGCAAAAATCTAAACCTGGCCTAGCTGAAAGCAGGGGAGATGTAGACCTGAACCATGTACATCTAAACATTTGGAAGCTCTACGAGCAGAGTCAACATGATTACAAAGTCTGTTTAGATTCAGTGTATATGAAAAGCAAGAACACAAAGTAGAAAAATATTCATAACTTACTTAAAGAAGAAGTGATAAAATATTTTTCTTGTGAAATTCATACAATAAAACTTATTTAAAGAAGCGTATATATTGTGCTATATATTTATTATTAAATACTCACTAATTTAAATATTTGATATGTATTTTTTGTGCTTTTATTTTTATCTTTTATTATTTGGACTATCACCAAGAGAAATAAAAACAACTCAGCCATGCCACCTCTGCTTCAGCTTTTCCTAGTCACTTGAACTGTCTTTATATCACTGACAACCAAATAAACATTTAGAATATATTAAAATATATTCCTGCTTAAACTGCTCTTTGGTTGATCCCAAACCAAGGGCATAATCAACCAGTATTTAAGTAGACATTTGCCAGATTAGCTGCCAATTCTTTAACCACTTTGTCTATTATCTTCTCCTCCCACATGCCATGCAATGTAATGGAGCTAACAGTTCTTGGCTCTCTACTCCTTACATAGACAGATCCCAGTCCTACAGAAAAGTGAAACAAATGGATATGCACTATGAAAGTATTACTCATGTCTATATGCTCCATAATCTGGACCTGCACTAAGATGACTGAGAATCCATCACCAATACATGTTTACTTGCTTCAGAAAAAGAACAGCAGTCAAAATATTTTACTTGAAGCAACCAGACCTAGCTACTAAACAGACTTATAAGAAACAAGACACAAGTATTTTCCACAGCTCACTACATAGATTTTAGCAATTAATGTCAAAGGAATAAACTATTCAGTGTAATTGAGATGGATTAATATAAAGTTTGTATTTAAAATATCCTCTAGTAATTGAAGAAAAGTGTTTATTGTTATCATTTGAAGCTACTAAACTTACACACACACATATACACAGTTAATGGAACCCACAGGCAACTGAAGTGGCACTTTATCAAATTTACCTGTAATGAAAGATAAATATTACAGGCAATTCTCACTTCATGAAAGGATAAAAGTGTCAGTGTATAGGTACCAGTTTTACTGCAGGCCATAATCAGCAAGTAAACGAAAGTGCAAATGTCTAAAAAGTTTATAGCCCTCTATGAACGCCTCATCATGTCAGGTATTGATTTAGGTTTCCAGAGGACTTTGCCAGTGTTAAACAACATGAGTGTCTGTGAACTTAAAGAACATGTTTTACCTCTGCAGATGCCATGAGTTTCCTCTTACTACCTCCAATTGTCTCAAACTAAATTTTAAGATGGTCCCACTGCTTTAATATAAGGAAATAGAAGAAACGGCTCCTTACACAACTATTTTCTTCTTAAACAGAGGGCAGTCCAGAGTGAATGTTTCATATTCTCCTCCTTCTCCACAAACATGGACTCCATATTTCTCAGAGAGCTATTAAAAAAGAGAAATTGAAACAGGTAGGTGTTACACTAAAGTTTATTAAATGTATTTTGCTGAAAATGTCAAGACCAGTACATACTGATTGCTAGCTGGGGTTACACCATGACAGGCACTTTCTAAAAGACTATGCACTACAAGGCTGAAAAAACCCAGTCATCATACAGTCAGGTCTTGATTTCTTTGCATGCCTATTACAGTTATTAAAATTACCAAACTGTTACATTTTAACTAGAACTGGCACTGTAATATTTAGATTAAAAAATTGATTCCTAGTTCTTCTTTCTCAATGGCCACAAAATCTTGTTCAGGCTCCGATGCTTGTCTTTCTTTAGCATATCTATTTCACTTGCAGGAAAAACTTTTACTGTGAGTCAACACAAGAAGTAGCACTTCACACAGAAGTATACAATGAACACATTTTTTGAAAATAGATTCAGATTTGTGTTGTATGTTTAGGTAAATATTCTTTCAAAAAAACCCTAACAAAACAAATGAGAATTTTCTAAGTCAAAAGCAAAAAGCTAAAGCAAGATCTAAAGAGAAACATATTCTTTCTTTGATAAATTGTACTTAATATACTTTCTAAATCAACATATATTTACGAATATTCCTGAAGCTCTGCATATCTCACTTAAATACATAACTAGATAAACTGAAGCATTCAAAATATGAGACATGGCTATCTTAATTAATTCCTGCTTTACAAATGAGCAGCTGTGGAGCATGAACCTAAGTTCTTTTGCTGGAGTAAGGAGTGCATAACTGCTCAGTAGTTCACTGTACTACTGTTTCAATGTACTGTATTGATAGATACTAATCAAGCACCAGATCTGAGCATGGGGACACCCTCTCTGTCTGCAGCAGAAGTTCATGTCCCCAGCAGCAGATTATATCACCTTAAAATGTGTCATTGCAGTGATTCAAGCCAAGCCCTGTCCAGGTTTGTTAACACTAAACAAGCACAAACATTCTGCTTTAAGTCACTCATAAGAACTTGAACTGCAGTCCTTAACTCCACTGCAAACACCAATGTTACTTTTGGGAATATTTACTTAACCCCTTTATGCCTTTCCTTAGAGGAACAGAAGCCCATCTATGATGCTCCTGCAGTCAAAGTAGAAATGCACTTCTCCAAAACATCAGAGGGCTAAAAAAAGTCTGTCTGGAGGCTAGAAGATAATTCCAAATCTGCTGTTTCTTTTGAGGCAAACATAAGACTGGGATATTTATACATCTAGATTACATTTTTATATGGTTACTAGATAATATTTGTGTAGCAAGTCTACTATGTATATTCAAATGATACTGTTGAAGCTGAATGTAGTTCATGTTACTTTACAGTTCTCTTTCAAAGCTTTTTACCTAAAAACTTCTAAGAGTGTTTATAACTTCAGTTACTTAAACCAAAGGCTCGAATCATCTTCAGCCATTATTTTGCAGAAAAGGAAAGTGCTCTGAGAAAACAATACCTTGGTAATGGTTCTATGTGAATATTTAGTTGTGTGGTGCTATAAAATCAAAATCTCTTTTGGAGCTTGTTTAAAACATTTTTCCAGTGTCTTGTTATGAGAGTTATTTTTAATTTTCCCTTTCACATTTTCTATCAAAGACAAGGAGCAAAAGAGAACCTTTAATCAGGTGCTCATTAAAAAATTACACCCCTGACATAAAAGAGAACTCCATCTGTCAACAATGGCAACAAGGTTTCTATAGGACAAATACATCAGGAATAATTAATGTTGATGCAACAAGAATGGACAACCTACAAAACAGTTAGTCAAAATCTTTTATTCTCACTCTATTTTAAAAAAAAAACAAAAAACCCTAAAGAAAATGATTAAAAAATTGAAAGAGAGAAAACCCGAAAAGATCTAACTGTAACCTTTACACAGTGAATACATGGAGTGACTGTTTACAAATCACTTTCAAAATTGGTAGCTCTGCTTGTAAACAGCGTCTAGAATAATTATTGGCAATTAACATAGAATACTCAGAAGATGTAAGACTATTTCCTATCTTTGTTGTGAGAAATTCTCATTTTCAATGTCACTGGCTTCAACATCATTCTTGACACCAATTATACAAGGTGCTAAAGGGTTTTCCGTTCTCACAAATGTCAACAGGACCAAAAGATATTTAGCAGCTCATAGAACAGATCCTTAACAGTCATTTACCAAAGTCAGTAATATTTTTTAAATGTCATCAATGGCATGAGAATTTTGCCTGTTAATAATTTAGATTATTAACATTATTTGAAGACTGATTATTTGGGTTTGCAAATTGGATGCTACATTAATAATAATAATAGAACAGCATGGACTCTAAGTTTTATGATTGCTAAACCTGCTTTCTAGTACAGATGAGCCAGGAAACTGCAAATTCACAAGTCAAACATAACTAATTGCAACTAATGCAAGTACACTTCAAACTCCAAAAGAAATCTACGATGAAACCATCTTCCAGGCTACACACAGTTTATCTTAAGTACACAATGAGATATAGGATATACATACAAATGAAATACATATAAACGACCAGTCCAAACATTACCTGAAGAACAGTCTCTTCCTACCTTGGGAATGAAACACAAGGATTAAAGCTTCCTTCTTTAATTTTCATAATCAAAGATAAATATTTGAATTCAAGTACTTCCTTTTTCAAGTGAAGACTTTGTTCCCACATAGAATTTGTAAGACTTAATAAACTCTTATATTTACAGAAATGCTCTTTACATCAAGGTGTTCTCATCAACTTTTGAGGCAAGCATATAAATAAACATTTTCCTATTGCCTATTGGCAGAGCCAGAATTACAGACAAATATAACCTTAACGTTCTATTAACAAATTCCAAGGCCACTGGGATAACAACCTGAGACATAAGCTGACACAAAATCCTTTAGTGTAACAAGCTGAGACTCCTGTTACAGAGGAAACACTGGGAGATGAAAGTAATTCAATAATTTAGCAATTATCTAGCAATCACCCCTCAAAAACTAATCAAAGACCTATCAATTGGAAAAAAGCAATAATTCAAAAACTTTCCTTTCTGCAGTGCTGATGTCCTGAGCCAGTAATATTCACCCCTGCTAAAACTATGGGGCCAGATCATCATTGCACTCCTAAGTTCAACATTCTGAAAGTAATGTGAAAAAAATTGCAAAAAGCTTTTCCCACTCACTAGTCCTCCATTTTTCTGCTGCTACTGCCACCTTACATTTATGACAATAAAAAAAAAAAAAACACCTTACCTTTATGACAATAATTGTTAAAATTTCTACTGTATACATAAAATAAATTAAATCAGAAGACTGAAAATGTAGGTGATAATATTTTTTCAAAGTCAAATAATTGAGTGGAGGAAATCAGGGCTGGGTTGTGGATTTATTTGTTGGGGATTTTTTCTAACCAACACTCTTATAATGCCTCAACCAGAGATTTTTTGCTAAAAGGAGATTGACTAGTTCATGCTTATTTCTTATACATCCAAAAGAAAAATTCTACCATTCTACGTAATACAAGTTAATTTTGATCCCATTGACTCTTCCTTAATGTAAACATTTAGTTTAAAAAAAAAAGTAAGAAGTGAGTTCTGTTTCCAGATCTGTAGTACCAGAGAGGTTGAACGCTGTGAGTACATGCTAAGAGTAAAAGATACTCGCTACAAGTCCCAAATTACTCAACATATATGACATTTTGTGGCCCTTTATGAAAGACATTGGCATTTTTCTGAGCACTGAAACTATTCAGATGTTAAGTGATTTTCAAAAGAACTGAAGAACACAGAGAACATTACTAGTTCCAAACATAACTGCTAAAATTCTCACAAACTTGCATACCACACTAGGAAAAATGCTGTAATGAAATGCCCTGCACCTAGCTGAATAAACAACTATGGTAAAGTAACATCCGATGTCAACACAGAACTCAAAAAACAATCCCAAAGAACAGAAAAAAACTATATTAGCAAAAAATCCCAACAAGAAAAACAAATTTACTGTAAAATTTGAAATCAGTGGTTAGATAATAGAGTACAAATCAAAGATCATGGGTATATGAAGCCATGGCAGTTTTGGATATGTGCAGTGTTAAACATTAAATCATTATGGTGTTTTATATGGTATGGTCAGAATATTAAATTTTATCTCTTCCTTACTGGAAACTGTGAATTCCCTGTTTTCACATTCTGTCTGCCAGAACTTCTGATGCTGAAAACTTCACTAGTTTGCAAGACTTACTAGTTTTCACATCGTAAATATTTTTCTTCAGTTTATTGTAAATGATTTGGTTTTATAAGGCCTTAAAGCCACTTAAGTATCTATTAAAAAAAAATTATTCGTAATGGCTTTGACTTTCATAGCATACATATGCACAAGCAACAACCAAATGAACAAATAATCAGTTGTGCAGTCTTCCCTACAATGGCCTGACAAGCAGTGTCAGAATGTCCTATTTGTACATTTTAGGCAGTAATTGCTTTGTTTATTGTTGTATCAATAAAGGATAAAATCATCAAATATGAGTTTTGAGAAGTGTTAAACCATGACAGTAAGAATTTCAGTGAAACCGAGTAAGTAAGAATCACTTTAATTAAGATATCAAACATGATGATGAATACATGCAATTAAAAAAAAATATCAGGTACTTTTGGATTTAATAGTTTATCATTTTCTTTTTAAAATGAATGATGATGAAATCAAATGCAGAAGAATACTTCTTATTGCCACAATTATAATTGCAATACTTGCTGCTACTGTTTTAAAGAAATCAAGACTGATTTAACTGAGGTGAGCAGCTGCAACCCCACTGAGGATGCAACCTGAATTTTGATTACGGAAGCTTTCCGTGAATGCAGAATGTTGAGATGATTTTAAGAAATAAGTGAAAAGAAGACTTCCAGAAATAGATAATGAATGGGATTGCATACCAACTGGTTTACATAGCAGAGGGCCAGGGAGGAGGAGGGGAAGATTTCTGGGCAGACTCTCCAGGTCTCGAGCAACAAATCTCAAGAACAGACCAACACCATCTCTTCAGGTAAGGTTATTTCAATGTTATGGACCTCAATGATTCCTTTCCAGCTTTCCCAAGTAGCAATTACCTATTCTTCTTCTCTCCATGTAAATAACTAAAAAAAATGGAATTAAACCTAAGATATAATTGCTATGTAACTCCTCTGTCTTTCAGTAGCAAAAGAGATTTTTAAAGTTCTGGTCACTTTTTCTTTCTTTTCTGCAAGTTTGCTGTAGCCTTAAGAGTCCCAAAACAAGCTACTTGTGAAGCCAAGCTGACCAGTAACTACCCAGATTAACAATGAAAAATATTCTTAGGACATCATTTTGTGGACATTTAGACAGCCTACACTGAGAGCTACATCAAGACACTTTAAGAGACATGCAATTATTGTGGGTATCTAACAGGCTCAAGGACAAGGAATTGTGGTAAACTTGCATTGTCACAGATAATTCATGAAAACATAATTTCAGAACTTTTATTATTAAAATTTACTTAGCTTGATGTCTGATGCTCCTACATCAAACTTGAAGAAACCTCAAGTACAAAATCTGGTATTTTTTATTTTCCCTAGTTGAATGATTTTTCTTTAAACAAATCTAATAGCTCTGCCACCAAGCATTATCCTGATATGAGGACACACAGTCCTTTGCACAGAATCAAATACATCCTCAAGACTACACCTCTTATTCCATTTTTAAAGGCCCCACTGTATGCAGTCTGATTGTATAAATGGTAGGAAACGTGCAAATACGAATCTTCAGGGAAGTTTTGTATCACCTATGATTTTGCCACTACTGCTTCTTGCTGTGAAAGCCTCTAACATACAATTATTTAGCTGTATCAAACTGATATACCAGTCAATGTTCCTGCAATACTGAGGTTTCATGCCTTTAGTTTGTTTTAAAGATGGTGACACCATTTGTGAACTATGTCAAGAAATGTTTTTTGATATAAAAAGTGCTTAGCAAAGGATTATATTCTGTGTACAAAGCAAAGCATTGGGTTAACACCTAATTTATCAAATTAAGTAGTTTTTATTAAGTTAATTTTACTGAATTTCTGCCTGTGTTTCTTTTTAACTGCAAGTTTAACTATATGAATATAATTTAAGTTATACTCACCTCCAGAAGAACAGGCTCCATTTCACCTAGAGTTTTTCCTAGATGCTTATCGGGATCTAAACCTGCAAAAAACCCAAAAAAATCTAAAAATATTTCTTATGAAGTACTCTTATGACATCAAGAAATGATTATTTTTTTCTTTTTAAAATATATTATGTCTCCTTTAGAAACACTACATTATCTAAAATAATTACTATCCTAAAGAAAATACACTGTGTCAGAATTTTCCCTAAACTTTGGGCAAATATTTTCCAGGTTTATGGAAAAAAAAAGCTAGTTACCATTTCCCTACATGTCAAGTGGAAAAGCTACTGGATCCCTTTCTTAGAAATTTCACTAGCCAGTGAAGTAAGCACACAGGTCCATGGTAATAAAAATACTACAAGGATACTACCTCTTTAAGTCAGAAGTTACCGTTGTAGATATCTATGGAATTAAAGCACAATTAATTTTTTTATGCTTCCTGCAACTGGAAGGGACACAGGCTCATAATGAAAAGTTCTTTTGCCAAATCCCATTCTTTGTGTGTTTTATGCAAATATAAAATGTAAGATTAAAAAGGATGAAGATATAAAGAAAACTCACACCTACAGAACGTACTGTTGTACCTTTAGATTCATCACAAAATACTCTCTACCATGTCTACATTTTGATTTAATATTCTTTGTAAAAAAGTAACATTTGATAGCTGCTCTAACTTGCTTTTCTGTATTCCTGTTTCAACTTCTTGACTTTTTAATTTTGGCCAGCTCATGGCATTTAATGATCACTTCTCAGGATAAAACAAGTAACTGGCAAAAAAGAGCAGTGGGACAAAATAATTCAGGAGCAACTGTTTCAAAAGCTGATATTTTCAACCAAGTAAATATGCTAGTTGGATTTGACACAAAGTGGTCAAAAGGTCTTATCATATGAAGCAAATGAGAAAAAAACAAAATTATAACTCCTGAAATGGAAGGAACATTGTGAAATTTTCAGTTATCCCATTTTTCACTATTCTTAGTTATTGTGGTTTGGGCTCCTTTTTGCACTGATACAATACTGGTCTATTTTTTCCTACTCTACTGCTTCATACAGTAATAGGTATCATTATAGAGCTGCCACCAAAATTACTCCATTCAGAAGCAATTTCTAAAATATGTACCTTGCAAAGCACTTTAGATTGTTGATGATGAAAGTTGTTATATAAATGTACAGTACACTATTATAGAAAGTCATTGCTGAGTTAAAGTCGCTAATATGTCTCTTAATTTTTACAATCGTGATCTCGGTATATTTAAATTCCTGTGAAACTAAAACAACTTAGAGTGAATGAGATTTCAAAACACTAGGAAAGTTTTTAAATATTTCATTAAAGCACATTAAAAATTCTCTTACAGTGTAGGGGAATGCTTTTAAAACTGCTTAATAATTAAAGTTTTAAAAGACTTGAGTTTTTTTCTGCCATCTATTCCTTTTTTGTATTGGTTTATTGCTTTCTTTTTAACAGACTAAAAATGTATGCGCTAAATATGTGATGATAATTTATTCTTGTGGAAATAATTTTGAAAGATATTAATTCAATTTCAATAGTTCAAATGGTTCTGGTGATCTCTTCCAACTTACATCAGGTTAGCATTTTGTTCTTGATTATAATGGGATAGGTATTAGGCCAAACAAGCAATTTCTCTTGACATAAATGAAGGAGTACTGCATTACAGTATCATTTCACACATTTATATTAACATTCTTCTTTTAGTATAATTACTCTGCTAAGACAAGCAATCTCTCTCTCCTTGATAAAAAACAGATTGATTTCCTCTAAATTTAAACTAAGGGACACATTACAAACATATGAGAAGGGAAGAAGTTGTCAGAACCAGACACACTGACATCTCATTTCTTTCACAAGGTTCTCTTTGGTAATATGGACACAACTTTAGTCCAGTTATGAATGCAAAGCAATAATTTAAGAGAAACTATGATACAAACAGTTTTTGAAACACAAATAAATTGCCTATGTATACAGTATGGGTAAACTCTTTAGTGATATCCCACACCTACATGAAACTCTGTGAAGTGCAATGTACCCTTTCTGTATCTCAGCAGAATTCTATTTTTGGACAGCTTGCATTTATTTTGAAACATAGTACTTCTTTTAGCTTCCAGTAGGTTTATATTGTGAGTGAATAGAGACTGTTGGTAAAGGCATCAGGAAGCAATGTAACTTTCAGCTTGCAGAACCAGTAATCCACACCTCCAATCCCTACTGCTATGCATGCATAGATGAAGCTGTATGTCTGTTGCTACAACTAGTATAATAAAGTATTTGGAACTATACTTACAAAATAGCTTTATTAAAATCCATACTTCTATTTGGTACACTTTTCTTTATTGATTCGAATTCTTAAAATGGCTTAGACTAACGAGAAGAACAATGTATTGTAAATTCTTAGTACCACATCCTCCAAATCTATCCTTGATGGAACTAGATGGAAAGGAAGCCGAATGGATGGATAAACCAACAACAAGGTCCAGGGTCTGGATGACTCTATGTAGAATTAAAAAATTAATTATGAAGGGAACTATAATTTCCAGGACTGACATCTATTTTATTTAACTTACATGTATCAATGGGGGGCAATTAGAATTCAATTAAAATATTCACTTTTATTACTTCCCTGACTGACCTTGAAGTTAATGCCTGTTTTATTTAATTGCATCATCTATGAATAAATGTTAACCCTAGAATGTTATGGCCCATTATTTTCAATGCATTTTTAACTCCTCAACTGAACTACATCCATCAACTTACTATGTGCTGCCAAGAGAGCAAGTGGGGCTTTATTTATTTGAGATAGACTAGTAAATGAAAACAGAAATATCTAAAAAAATTTGATAATGCTGTTTTTGACAGTGTTCAGTAAAAATAATTATGCTTTCAATTCCAGTTTTGTAGTCTGGTTTGACTGTAAAATCAGTTAAGTGATAGCACAAATGGTATAATCACTTCAAAGTAATTGCTACTCCATCTGTAATTTTGATAAATCCACTGACAGGAGCCATGGTTGCAGAATGCTCTTATGCACAGCCACAAGGTAAGTGTAGAGAACTGCAGCAATGTCAAGAGATTGGGACAGAAATTCATGTCTTTGTTCTGTGGTGAAAAAAAAGAACAGTACTAAAAGGCATTTTACAAGTGTTGCAAAAGAGCCATATTTTAAATGGTTCACTTTGTACATATGTATTAGTGTAGCATGAGGCCCTCACCTGAGGGGCAGCTACCTGAAATTACTTCCATTTATCAAGACCATTAGAAATCCAAGTTACATTTTCATGGCATTACATTCAGCTAAAAAAATCCACATTCTAAAGCCTTATCTGACTAAAAAGAACATGTCTTATATATGTTCAAAATTATTAAATCATCTGGATTCTTAAAAAGTGTTTTAAAATAAAAAATTCCATTTTTACTTCTCAGTAAAATTTCAAATAAATAAAAATAAATCATAATTACCGGTTTCAAGAAATGTTGGCATATAAAGGTCTTCTGAAAGCTACATTGAACCAAACTCTAACCCATAATATATGAACACATTGTAAAAGAATCACTACCATACACACATCAATGAAGTATGAGTTAACCATTATCTTTTGATAATAAGGGAGAAAAAACTCCAGCCTTTCCTCACTAATCAACCCTACAATTCAGAAACTTAAACTTGTTACTCAGTGAATTCTTCCATAAAATAAGGTAACAACAAATCTCCAAAACTGATATTATCACATTCTTCTTGAAATATCAGATTCATAGGATTAGGATAGGCTTTTGGATAAAAACTCACCTATCTTTGGATAAAAAACCCACTTATTTTAAATCTACAGGAATATGAAGTTCCTTCTTTTCCCCTGACTTCTCGGGAAGTAATATTGAGAAGAGTAGTAACTGCTGTCACTATGAATGTAAGGGACTAAGACTTAACTGCTGATGATAGGGCTGTATAATCTGCAACAAAGTTTCTGGAGAGATCCTAATCAGCTGATCACCAAGAGTAAAATTATTTAGAATTTTGAATAATAGGCAATGAAAGACTTTGGTTTTCTGGAACCAAAACTAGTTTCTTCTCAATCTCTTTATCATAAAGAAAACAGGGTTAACAATTAGATGACAGGACATGTAAGATAAAGAAATACATATAGAAAGCAAAAGAGTATAAAGGATAAAGCAACCCCCCTGTCTTAGAACTGGAACAGAGAAAATAGGACTATTTTTGAAGGTAAATTCTATTTAAATTCTTTTTCAACTGTGTCTTTTTTTTTTTCCTAAGTTAACAATACAAAATCAGTGATTTTCAAAAGGAGGGTCAGGCACTATTTTTTACACAGTACAGAATAAAGAAGAATGTTTCTAGTAATACAGGAAAAGCCTGTACACAACAGCATTAGCTGGTAACTTAGGCTTACAAGGTAGGAGTGCAGGAATGTGTTATAACCTTCACCAACTAGAAATGCACTGTAAATCTTGAACTGTAAATCTATACCTTAAGTTGCCTTGAGGTAAATTATTCCTGTTGTCATATTCAGCTTTCATTTCTATGAAGAGCTGGGAAGTGAACTTTTTGTCTGGTGGCATAATTTGACAGGTTCATTCTTAACTTCCTCAAAACTTTCACACATGAAAGGCTGTCTTAACAATGGTGAACTGGATGGATTCCTTGGATTTCCTTAAAAAAAATAATTGTAAAAACTGTTAAACTTTTGTATAAAAGTAATGAAAAGTGCAGTAAATAATTGCTATTACTGCATCTCTAAAAGATTTGAGATGAATATACTTCTAATTTATTTTATGAAAGAGGAAAATTGATGTGACTTGATTAGGCATCTACTTCTCTTTTTCCCCTGCTCATTTTCTTCTTTTTTTTTTCTTTCTTCTTTTTTTCTGGTATGTGATAATTTATCCAGTGTGGGAATTGTAGGGGGATGTACCCTGTAGACATACTGTAGATATAGTAACTCTTTTCAAACTAAGTGATACTAAGTGATAAAGCTAAAAGACATTAATCCCAAAGTGGTTCTAGCATATGTTTCCAGCGCAGGTGAATTGGTATCTCAGTTTATCTTTCTTCTTGAACATTCCTTAACTATGTTCTAAACTAGGTTAGTCTGATGTCTAAATAAAATTTTAGAATTCTGAGAGGTAAAAGGATCTAAATCTTTTTAATGAAGTAATATTATCGATTATCTCTTGTGGTTTCTTTTAAACATCAAAGATATTTGTGTTCTAGTTAAATCTAGGATTCAAAGCACTTTAGCCCTGTCATTTCAAGAACAGAATCTTCAAAAAATCTCTGAAGAAATTTTACACCGTTTCATCAGATAACAAGGCCATATTTCCAAGCAGATTATTTTACAAAACGACAGCATCACAGAATGGGCCAGGTTGGAAGTGACCACAGCGGGTCATCTGGTCCAACCTCTGTGCTCATGCAGGGTTCATCCTTGAGCATGTGGCACAGGTTTATGTCCAGACAGCTCCTGAATATCTCCAGTGAGAGAGACTCCACAGCCTCTCTGGATGATCTGTTTCAGTGCTTGGTCACTCACACAGTAAAGAAATTCTTCATTATGTTCAGGTGGAACTTTCTGTGACTCAGTTCAGGCATGTTGTCCCCTGCCCTATTGCTCAGTACCACTCAGAAGAGCTTGGATCCATTCTCTTTCTTCTCCCACTCCAGACACATATACTGAGATGAGTTAGTCATCTCAGTCACCTCTTTAGGCTGAACGGGCCCAGCTCCCTCAGCCTTTTGTCATAATAGAGATATTCCACACACTTAATCATTTTTGTCACCCTCCACTGGAGCTGCTCCCGGAGCTCCACATCTCTCTTGTCCTGAGGAGCCCAGAACTAGACACAGCACTCCAGGTCAGGCCTCACCAGGGTTGAGCAGAAGGACAGCATCCCAGGACACCACTGGCCTTCTTGCCCACAAGGACACACTGCTGGCTCAGGGACAGTTTGTTGTCCACCAGGTCCTTCTCCACAGAGCTGCTTTCCAGCAGGTCAGCCCTCAGCCTCTGCTGGTGCATGGAATTATTCCTCTCCAGGTACAGGACCCTGCATTTGCCCTTGTAGAATTTCAGAATGGTCTTCTCCAAAATGTTGGTAGTTTGAAAAACATTGTGGAAGAATTGTATACTTGCTGAAAAGTATCATTAAACTACTTTTAATCAAATGCAGCAAATGATTCATCTCATTTAAAGTAGTGACTGAGTCAAATTCTTCTCAGGACTTTTACTGGGCCTAAAAAACTTACATAAAAAGTCATTACAGTTTCAGTTATACAGGCACATATGTATGCCTTTCCTGATACAATTTTTTTGTGTAGAATATCTTAAGAGCATTGTTTGCTTATTAATCTATTTAATTCAAATTGTTCAACTGATCTAGCATCACATGATTACAAATGTGTCTTAATAAAAAAATATGTGCTATTTTGTCCATATTAGAGAATTCTGGTATTTCACGCTTTGAACAGTTCTAATTCTAGTAAGCTTTGTAGAAAATAATTGAAATTTCATTCTGTGGAAGAGAAAGAGGTGTGCTGCAAGTGGAAAAATTTGTGTCATTTTCATTAAATCCATCCCCAGGCAGACAAGTTATAAACTTTTTAAAAAATCACAATCCCCAAGTGGATTAACAGAGTTTTCTGACAGCAAAGATCAATAGATCTGCTGCAAAAGGGTAAAAGGCCAGAGCAGAAATAAAGGATCAGACTAGGACAAGAAGTCCTGCAAAACTTCAACTCATAGTGACCTGAAAAGCAAACATCTATGGGTCTAACTACACAGATATGTCTTTAAATGTTTGAGTTTATGTCCTGTTTCAGCACGTAAGTCTGTAAAGAAAATGGGCATCTAGAACTTAAATTGTATCAAACATTAAAGAGCAGCAAGTATATATTCTAGTATTAAAATATACCACTTGTACCTCTTGATTATCATATTGTTAAGATAATTTCTGCTTTTGACATCTTTTACTAAGCTCTCTTTCTTCCACTATTTTTCAGCTCCAAGTTCTGACTATTCTTCTGTCTTTTTCACTATAGCCCATACTTCCTTTCCTGTTTCACCTTAAATGCCTAATAATGTGCTCTTAGCGTGCTGCTTCCATTTAAATTTTCCTTTAGATTATGTGATCTCCCCAAACTGCAAGGTGATATTTCCATTCTTAAGCCATCTCTCTCCTACTTTGTCTGTCTGTGACGTTTCCTTAACAGCACTCAATAATACCAGCTTTCAACTACTTTTTTGTTTTCAGGCACTGTCCCTTACTCTTCCAACTCCTGTTATCTTTTAGGACAACAACATTCCTCCCATTTTCCAGTTTATAGACTCAGAGTCAGCGAAGAGGGAATCTTATTTCTAATTTTTTTCTAAATAGATTTCTGCAAAATCCCATTTCGTCCTTTTCTGTAACACAATTTATTTTCAAACATTTCTTTATAGTTAATATATGCACTAAATCTCTTTCTGAAACCTCATCTTACACTGGTAATGAAGTATCTGTCATTTATATACAAGCATCAAGACAAGTACCATTCTAAATGCAAAGATTATTCTCTCATCTTATTTTCCTAAGCATTTAAATATGAATCAAACTTTTTCTTTACTTTAAGTCCAGTACAAGTTCTCTTTTCTCATTCTCATTTCTTTTGCATCACATCTTAAATCCCAAGCTACTTTTTTTGACTTTTAATCTTGCATACAATTTCCATTTATCTGTGCTGATCTTTTCCTGTGTGAAACTTTTCTGCCAGGAAAAGAAATGGCTTGAGATAAAATGGCTCTCTGTTTGTATAAGTGTTTCCAAGTCTTTTCATGCAATGTCTAGTGAACAAACAGGTGTGGTATCTTTTTTATCTTTTTTATCATAAATAACAGGAATTATGGAGATAAATGGGATGGTGGATGAATATATTAGGGAACAAGCCTAGAGAAAACATGTCGAATGCACTTAAACTCTAAAGGGCCAACTAAGTTTCAGAAGATTTGTTTGAAAATTCAATCACAACACCACATGCTAGCTAGGAAACAAGATTTCAAAGGGGGAAAAAAACCATCTTTCCCATAGGTAATTTATCAAATTTATAATCTGAAAAATCATTAAAACTAAAATTAATTAAAAGTGATCATATGTGTAAGCAAGATAATACTTCAACACTGCACAAGGATAATTTTTTTAATAAAAGTTTAAGGCTAGTTTTAGAATACATTATCACTACCAGAATAGACAAGCACTAAAATTTGACAGGATTTGAAAAATATTATCAGTCATTTTATCTTTTAATTCAAATTATGATAAACAGAATAAGTGTTCAAAAAACAAGTTAAGTGTTTAAAAGTAGATGTGGCACTTTGCGATATTATTTAGTGGTTATAGTGCTATTGAAGTGGGGACTTGATGACCTCAGAGTTCTTTTCCAACCTTAATGGTTCTATGATTTTAAGTGTTTTTTATATTAATAAATCAGAATGTTCTCAAGAGCAAATGTGAAGGCATTCATAGATTCTACTACAACTCTGCTGTCTAGTAGTTGCACAATGGAATGATCACCTATAAATAAGCTAAATTAGCTAAGAATAATGTAAATGTTTAATTTACTTAGCAATAAGCAAGTAAACAATCCTTACTGTACAATATATAAGAAAGCAACTGGGATCTCATATTGATTTAATAAGAAAATGTTATTCAATTCCTTCTGTTATGTTTGTGAATGGTCTGAGAATTTTTAAAAAATATTTGAAGAAAGCAAGTATCTTCCCCTGTAATGACAAGGTCCTTCAATTCCCTCAAAATTACTTTAAAATTGCTCAGTACTGAAAACACATTTTCAAAAACACTGCTCCTCTCCATTACACAGATGACGTGCTCAGACAAAACTCACAACCAACAATTTTACTTCAGGATATGATCTGCCATTGCAGCCAACTTGCAGAAAGGTTAGTAATAACCTTCCTATTGAAGGAGAGGGCTCTACCCTCCATGCAGCTGTGGTTCCTACAGAGCAAGTTCCCTGTGCCCACAAAAAAGCAGATCCTGCTGATCACCTACATGCAGCCACCAAAACAATGGAGCCTTCAGAGGGGCAGAAGCAGGCACAGACTTGTGGTTTGGAAGAGTCAGTTAGAAGTGGGATGGAAAGCTTGACCTTTTGGAAGCAACTATTAGATCAGTTTATCTGTATGCTAAATTACACCCTTCAGAGCTTAACCAGGAACTGTGTGGTGCTAGGTCTTTTTTAATGTAGCTCTTTACATGTAAATTTTACCTCAGTGAAAACTAATGGGAATATGGCCATCAATTTCAGTCAGTCAGGATTTCACCTCTATACACTAGAGACGTACAAATAAACAGTAACATAGACACCTAGGTGGCTGGGTTTGATTAATAGATTCATTATACAAAGAAGAAATATACTTTCTTTTTCAATTAAAAAATCATATGCAAAAACATACACATCCCTCAACTATCAGGTTAGTGGATTCCATGAACACCAGAAGTATACCAATTTTCTAGACCACGGGAAGGAAGCATCAATGTCTTCTATCACATCAAAGGAGTTTCATGTTTCATGTTAAATATAGTTACTACAGACAGTGCGTTTTAGTGAAGGAACTTGGGATTTCCTGACAGACAGGAGATGGCACTAGCTCCCTAAGGACTCATTACTCCATTGGGAAATAGCCTGCATAAGTAACTAAGGCCCATACCACTTCAAAATTTAGGTTTCCATGGACCCTGTGATTTCAACTCTACCCATGGCTGGGAATGTACAATGTCTACAGGCACTCATAGCAGCTGGACCTACAAGGTAAAGAACATAATCATGAAATAAAAGAGCTCCACTTCATATGCAGACTGATCAGCCCTGATTCAAAGTTTCAGCTTTTATTATTGTTTAATTTCTGGATTTCCACTGAAGAGGGGTATATTTCAAAGACAAAAGTATGATTTATCATACAGGCATCTTTAGCAGCGAGAAAATGGGGCACTGAATATAAATATTCAGAAGTAGCTTTTATACATATATATAGTGCTCAGGTTTGCTGCTAGATCATGGAATGATTTTCTCTCATCATTAAAGCTTTTGAAATACACTCTAAAGGAAAGAAAGCTGATCTACTTACAGATCAACAGAAGGCATGTGAAAAAGGTTGCTAACAATACTTTTTTTGCATATAAGTGAGAGCAATTGGCATCCCATCTGGAAAACTACACTACTCTGAGATAGAAAACTCTTGCCACTGGCAAGGTTTATGGTATTAATTTGTAATGGTGGATTTAGGGAAATGTACTAAACTAATGCTCATTTACTTGCATAATTATGTGTTTTCTACATAAAACGACAGGCTTTTACCTTGTCAATACTGGCACTGAATTAATGGAAAACAGGACGAGGCGGGTGTACAAGTATGCCAGCGCCGACGAATGTCAAGCTCAGGTTACAGATTTGCTTCTTGCATCAACAACTGTACAATGTATCACCTAATGCATTACCCTTCAGACTCCTAAATCTGTTATTTTAAATATTTTCATTGCAGTTTAGCTTTGATTATTAATCTAAAAGGCAAAAAGTTAAACCGTATCTTATCTTCTTTGCCACTTGATATGTTAAACAGCCTTCATACCTTAAATCCACTTTAATAAGGCATGCAATTATTAAAGCATTACAGAATGGCCCCAGAGCACAAAAGCTCCATTAAATTTGCTTACATCTAATTACGTCTGCCTGAGGCAGGTGAGAAATTGACTCTGATAAGATCTTTCTTTTACCTGTAGCCAAAAAAATAAAAAGCAAAAATAACTCGGAGTGATTTTCTATCTAATTGCTATCTACAAGTATTTATGGTATTCGCTCTTCCAATGAATAGCCCACAAAGCACTCTTTGTGCACTAACCAGTGCATTTTAAGTTTTTTTAAGACTGTAGAATACAAAAGACAAGCTTATCTTGCTGCAGGCATGGCAGGTCATCAATGATGTCTATTTGGGAAACAGTTTTATCTATTATTTAAATAATAAATTTTCTGTAAAAAAATAATTCTGATGTGAAAAAACATGTTACATATGCTTTGTGGACTTCATTTTTTCTACATGCCAGTATAAGCAACAAACACATTCTATTTTATGAAAATATAACATAAATATATAAATATACTTTATATGGCCTGAAAACAATTATTTTAGAAACCTTTTTTTTTCCCCAATTTAAAACCAAGTGTTTTGTAGTAGAAAACACGGTATTCAATTGCTTTATATTTGTAACTGACCTTCCAAAATTCAGGAAAATGTGAATAAATGACATTGCTTGTTACCTGTAAATAAATGAGAGCATGTGATACTTTTCTAATCATTCTAATCCTCCTCTCAGCCCTAGCAGATCCTACAGAACAATAGAGGGAGACCATCATAGTGACAATGTAAAATTAAGTTAGAAACTATACCAGATAAAGAGGAAGAAATAAATAAAATTTTTAAAATTAATTTAATCCATCCAGTCTAAAGGGATTGTAATTCAAATCTTGGTTAACAAAGAAGAAGAAATTACTTTATTATAAAGCATTCTTTGAGAGAAAGAGAGATTAGGTATTTGATAGGAAACTCGCCCAGGTAAACCGGACACTGGACTTCAAAAAAATGCTTATGCAACACTATTTCCAAATATACATTTTTAACCACTGATGCCACTTGTATGATACAAATCACTGTTTGCTACAGTGAACCACAAGTTTATTGTCAACTCCAAAAGAAAAGGTCCTTTGGTCAATTGTTATGCTTAAATTTGATTTGCTACTCCAAAATAGAAAAACTGCATAGGGGCCTGAAATAATATACTGTACTATTAACATGTTTCTCATGTGCTCATTTAGGCTTTTACAGCACATCATTCCATAAGCCTTCTTAAAAAACTTCATTTGACCTTTCCTTTACATTTAAGCAATAAACAGATAGGTTAACTTTCATATTGATTTGCTTCAAGTTTTAAAATTTCATTTTACATACACCTGATAATGAAAAGACGTTGATTTTCTGGTATTATAAGCAACTACATTTAAAATATAAAAAAAAAATTAGAGGCAATGATGAATTATTTCTGTTTGCTCTTATGATTTACCAACTCCAAGTCTGCTCTTGCAGAAAATATTTTGTCCTCATAATTATATCTTGTTTGATATTAACTTGATGTATTTCTATTAAAACTTTCACGGTTGCTTTACAATATTGTCTAGTCACAAGCTTGTATCATCTATAAATGACAACACTGTGAACTACTGAATTATACATGCATCTTTACTGCAAATTAAAACAAAACCAGAACAAAAAAAATATGAGAGGAATTTAATGACTATGTTAGGAAGAACTGCTTTCCAGCTTTTCCACATCCCCTTTAAGAATGAATTGCATCCTGTTAAATTAATTATTCAGACATCACTACTGGTATTGAGCCATTTTTTATAATTTTCTTGATATTGACATTTCATATCTTAAAATGTGCAACAAAGGTTCTGTTTTCCTCTGTTATGTTGTGGATTTGTCCATGGGAAATTTCAGTAGACAATACTGCTCAGAATCTGAATACATACCAAAAGCTGCCACTTTTATGATTATGGCTTGAATGTTAGATGATATCATTTCCTTAAGCAGCATTTCCTGGTTCCAATGCCAGAGGTAAGCTAAAGGCTGAAGATTAAGCCTTCTGCACCTTAAAAACAAACAAAAATTGGATAAAGTCAAGTATTATGCTTTTACACAGTATTATTACTGTAAAATTGGTGAAAATTTCTTTCTTTTCCTATCCAGAAATAATTTTTCCTCTATAATTTCAACTACACTTTACTATTCAGATATTTCCTTATAAACATTGAGTCTAATATATATTAAAAAAGAAATAAATAAACTTGCTCTGAGTATGATTCATCTACATAAGACACAACTCACTGAGCTAAACAGATCTGCACAGGAATGTAAGTAAAGCCATTACAAAACGTGTTCCTAAACCTTTTGCTTTGCGATACAAAGCAATTAGCACCTTAGGAAGTCATCACTTTTGTGAACACAGCTAAGGACAAAGTTACTACTCTGTGATAAATGTGGCACATGTCACTAGTACAATATGCTGAATTTGTTGCTGTGATTTGGATCAACACCCAAGAAAAAGAATCATTCAGGAAAATGTATACAGCTTGTGATATAAATTAACAACTTTTTACTGTAAAGTTAATAATTTGTTTTGATACATATCATATATGGACAGCATTTGATACACAGCTTTGATTGTTTATCAAATTAGAGAATCACTAATTTGCATTATTGATAGGTAACGTTTCTGTAAATTGTCAAGAACCATCAGCTGGTGATTAAATGTGTAAGGTCTCTGAAAAACTTAACCATTTAACTATGGGACTAGTTCAGACTCCTTAAGATTTACATTTATTTGTCAATTATCATGTTTTTCCCAATACATGGTCTTTCTCACATATATGGGCATTCCTCCTCATGTCAGATAGACCCACTAGTATGATTAGGAAGACTCTATAGTTAAATGTAGGCTTGATGTTGGGATATAAATGTATAGTTAGCACTCATATAATCTGACTGGTTTTCTTATTACTTTGATAGGCTTTAACAGAGCACTAAGTTGTGTAATAGAACTATTCCGCAGCTCTGAATGTAAAGTAGTTACTTACGTGCCTAAATTCAGCTAAAAATTAGCTGAATTAATTGGGATGGCTCATATGAAACAACCTTATTGCAAGGGCTGAATCTACAGAAATAATGTGAAGTATTTTACTTTACAAGCTCAGAAATAATCATGCCTGTTGGAAATACTGTGATTTCCTGTCAATCTCTTAGCTGCAGTAAAGATGTAAAACAATCAGCAAAAGCAATTTTTTTTTTTTATCCTACTAACATGTGAGGCAATAATTAAAATGTTTAAGTATAAAGGAAAAGAAAAAGGAGTTATTTCTGACTGTAATTTATCTATGTAAACTTTAAAGAAAACAAATGTGCTCTGTAACTTGCTGATGTGAGCTGAGTTGGCATAGCATTAATTTCACAGTTCTTACAGCTCATAAAGGATTCCAGATACTTGCTTTCATCATCAAAAAATCATTAATGAAATAATGAAACCATAATTAATTTTTAACACAAGGTGGTTTTGCATTTCATCAGATATATACAGTGAAAATCTTTTTTCAGATCAAATATTGGCCTACATAACAAACACAACTACCATTCCATAATGCTCTTTCTAAATTAAGACTCCTTAAAAAATCATGATTTATATAGACCTTTGCACACAATAGGAATGACAAATGGAAGCTCCTGACTAATAATAACAAATTTCAGATTTAAGGAATTAAGGGAAGATGTGCTTAGAAAGATTCTTTTCTATCTAATTCCTTATAACAAGTCACAGGATGTTCTTCTATATCAAAACACTGGTGAAAAATAGAGGGACTTGATCACAACACTGTAGTCATTGGAACTGAGGGAGCTTCCCATTGAAATCAAAGAACTGAACCTACTCAACTATCTTCATACCAAATCTCTGAGTATTTTCAAGAGATGAGGAGAGATCTGAAGAGCAGTCAAAAACCCTGGTATAGTTTCTACTAGATTTTTACTAATGAACACATTGTTTCGGGGGGGGAAAAGGAAGAAAAATAAAAGAAGAAAAGATATACCAATATTAATGAATATAATGAACTTGGTATCATAGAACACGAGAAATCAGGCAACTGTCTCTGCTTTAAATTTGAGTTAGAAAACAGACAAGTACTGTCCAGAATGTGTCCTCTGATAAGGATTAGTATTTTCTTACACATCTTCCACTCGAACTCTCTGGTAGTCAGAAAGAATGGCTCCCACAGATACACCTTCTACTCCTTCTTTGTCCTGAAAAAAGACATGGAATATCAATGACACAGTATATAAAGCTTTAAGCTGCAGAGATTCAATATCTCCACTTGCAGAATCAATTAAGTATAATTATTTTTTCTGTGTCCAGTACACAGAACAGAATAGGTTGAAATACAGTTCTGCCACAGAAGGGAGCAGCTCAGCTGAATTACTACATGGTTATTACTCTAATGCAGTCTACTTGACTCAAGTATCATTCTAGAGAAGAAATAACCAAGGTAACTGAAAAGTATCAGACATAACAGATTATCCTGAGGTTTTCCAGACATCCCAAAAATTCTTCCAGCTTTTGCCTATAAGTGACAGGTTAGCTAGTCCACCTACAAATAATCATTAGCAACATACATTATACAATTAACTGAATTGTTAGCATTTTCCATGTACACGGCACAAGAGAGTGTGAGATTACTCTTTTTATCTTAACACTAGAACAAGAAAACTCACGGGAAACTTACTTAACATCATCTTTTAAAAATTCTACTATAAAAAAAGCTTTTCCAAGACACATTTTCTCTGTTTCATTTAAATTCCCTAAGCCAACAAATTACACTTTATTTTTTCTTGTAAACCCACTGAGAATGTAACATTTCTAAATGCACATAGTTCTAGTATTTTGTGATATCTTGCATTTTAAAATTGCTTGAGTACCAATCAACACGCTGAATTTTCTTTTTCTAAATTTTGCTCCATCTAGACTTTGGTAAAAGTTGTTTTCCTCTTTTAATCAAGGCTGATGACAACTACACCCCGTGATTTACTTTCTGGACCTGTTCCAAATCCTGTGAAGAAGTTTGCAGCAAGATTTTACAATAAATTTTTCAGTTAGATAACCGGTTGATGTATCCTGCCCCTGCCTTTCTCTTTTAGCCTATTCTATGATCTCAGAAGCCCTGCTAGGCCTTGGCCAAGCAAGCTGAGCAGTGAAGTGCCCTTGACTGTACCAGCCGGATGGTGAAGCATTGCGGACTGCACCAGGAGCTTTTGCCTGGTCGAAACAATTCTGACAATCTAAAAAATACATCACTACTTAAATTATGTACTTCTCCATGTCGTTAATGGATAGATCCATTAATATGAAGCTTAATGCCAAATCAAACAGTTTTCAAGCTGATGCTTCTCACAGATCCAGAAGTAATATAATATTATTTCTGCTTCCCTTTGAGCTTTCAGTGGAATGTTTCAAAGCGCTTTTTAGAATAAAGGTAAATCAGCGATACTTCAAGCTACTCAACTCACTCATCTACAATAACATTGCTCAAAAATTAAACACAGTTGTACAAGCACAGTTTTGTTTAAATAAATTTGATGAACTGATTCAAGAAGCCTTCTTGAATCTTTAAATATTTCAAAAGTGTAAGTTGCAGTCTTTAACATTCTTTTTAAAATGACAGTCTTGGAAAACATGACTGATGTAAATAAGATAAATACTGTTTGTTTTTATTTTTATGTAAAAATAATAACCCCAGCAATTCCTTCAGAACGTCCTCTGTCACAATGTGCAGACATCCACCAGTATGTCCAAAAATATTACCTATATTTTTTTATGTTATTAATTCATCACAGTTCTAAGTTACCAGAGGCAAAGTATGCCACCTGCTAAATTCAGTAAGTAATGTTTTTGAAGTGTCTGATACAAACAAACAGAAGGGCATACAACTGCTGTCTCACAAGTAGATTAATCTCTGTGGCCACATAAATCCATATGCAGTCTTCCACTTTCCTTCATTACAGAATTGTTGAATGGTTGAGTCAAAGGCCCATACAACCTGCCCTTGAACATTTCCAGTGATAGGGCATCCACAACTTTTCTGAGTAACCTGTTTAATAACACATGCACTTCTCTTACCTCATCAAAACAAATGAGATTATGTTCATTATCATCATAATATTTATTATAATGCATGGCAGATCTGTAGTTACCACAATATTTTCATTATAGATATTTGCACTACGTACACTCTTCCCTCTCTAACAATGGGAAATGAATAGGTGGATGAGAGTATTACAGAGTAATTATATCACAAACTTCAAAAAGAAGATGGTATCCTCAAATATGGAGTGAAATCTTATTTCCCACATAGGCAGATTTACAGAATCTCCTGTTCATCCATGAAGATGGCAATTGACTTGCCCAATACACTTTTAACAAGCTCAGAGACCCATAAAAATACTTTTTTATTCATTCTGTTGTTCAAGTTCTGACAAAATATATGCATCAGCAAAGATACTTGCTAAGAAAATTCCCTTAAATTAAATATAAAATTAAATGGAAGTAGAGACTTAAATGTTCTGTTCTTATCCAAACACAGTACTTCCATACTAAAAAGATCTATTGCACAAATCTACTTGTTTGGGATTTAAAAAATTCTAGTCACGAGTCCCAGGAAATTTCATAACCATCCTATGATAATGGAATTTTAAAATCCACAGAAGGTTACAGAACATTTACTAAATAACTATTGAAACAATGGCCCAAACTTGAAACTAATGCATCAAGAAGATTTCTCATAGGTTTTGTTTTGAGGTTGTTTGGGTGTTTTTTACTATACAAATCTGTATCACATTGGATGTGAATGATTATGAATGCATATATATATATATATATATATATATATATATATATATATATAGGTACACAAGAAATCTCAAGTATGTACACGTGTATGCAATATATCTTGATGTTAGTAATGCAAAAACAAGGCTATTATTGGCTGCTTGCTTACAACTTATGTTAAATCTGATTTAAATAATAATCTTGGGAGATTGTCTGCACTTATTCTGGTTTATTTCCTTTGATAATATGTAAGTTTTAATTGTCCTTTGAAATGGCATTATAATGTCATTTTGCAGTTGTGGTTAGCATTCATGTTCAAAAAATTCTCACAGGTATTTATTTATTGCCATCTCTTTTCATTCAGTTCTTCTCATGGTAAACAGCAAATATAAACTTTCATCGCTGTCTAGACAATAGCTTCCATGAGGAGATACACCAGTATACTTAATATATGCTTTGAAATAGGAGAACTAGTTAATATACTTAAATTCAGTGAAATGGAATGAGTTCAATCCCCCTATTTTGTCCAGTTCAACAAATGAATGCTAGAGTGAGTGGCACAAATTCAAGAAATAAGAAGACTGAAAAGAAGAAGGATGGAGCATGAGGCAGAACAGAAAAAAAACCTGGTCTCATAACCTTCTAAACTCCTCAGCGAGACAAAGCTTACATAAAGCCTTGTCCCACAGTATATTCCGCTCTGCAGTTGCAGCATGCAAAATACTAACTAAAAGCTACTGCTTCCCTGGACTTATTCTTTGGTATTGAAAGAGTTATTGAACACCTTGCAAACAGACAGCATTTTGTTTGACTAAGAGTTGATCATGGTTAGCAGAGAATCCATACCAGAATCAATAGCGCCGTCACTTTTAATGTGGAATCTGATCAGGTTCGGTACCATTAAAAGCATGTTCACAGAACTGCACTCAGCAAGGGTAAACCAAGCTGACATCTGCAGGTAAATATCAGGGATCTGCACAGAAGTCAAAAGCTGAGGAAGTGAATTTGGTAAAATTCAGAAGGAAACATGCTACGTGCCGTATCATATAAAAAGTAACAGATATCAGAAAAAATAACTGAGGCAAGTCAATATGAAAAGGTGATTTTTTTTCTTAGGTTGAGTGGATTTTTTAATTATTATTTTAAAAAGCATCATATACAGTTAATTTAAGAGATTATTTACCAATGTTAAACTTTACTAATATGTTTCTAGCGCAATAGGCTACTCTAAAGTAAAAATAAATTGCTCTCTGAATATTTGGATAATTCAGAAAGCACTTATACTCAGTACAATATCCTCTGTCACAAAGTATTACAACACAAAACATGCAATGTGCATATAAATCCAGATGCCAAAAACAAATGTAGACAGATGCTAACAAAGTTTGATTTTCCATATGACATTTTAGAACTTATTTTTTCCCTTTAGAGCCACAAAAGGTACTCATTTCAAAAGGCAGGTAGAAAAATAAACTTTTAAAAAGCAACTAAATAAGACAATTTTAATAGTTTTTTAAAATGTGCCTAAGATTATTATTAGCTATGTTTTAACAGTAAGTGAAAATTCACAATTATAATTGTGTATATTTTGTCAAAAGAATTATTTTTTTCCTGTTCAGAAGACAAGACAATAATCTTCATAAACAATTGTGTTAGAGGAGCTAACTGATCTTTGAAACTGTAACTGTACTAAAATGCACAATTTATGTTTAAGGCATCCTAGTTTTAAAGTTATTTATTATTTTAAACAGTTTAATGAAAAACAAAATTAAAAATTGCTGCTCTTTGTGTATTATTGGCTGCATTTCCTATCAGGAAATAGTATAAAAAATTTATCAGTTTTGTGAAAGCTCCAAAACATCACTGCTGTTTTTAAAACGCCTCTGTTACATGCACGTACAATTCTAACATACAGCTTCACAGCTAAAGTGAAAGATAAAGAGATTAATTTACACTAGCACACTGTTATTTTAATTTTGCTTGTTTTTTTTTCAATTAATGATTGTAACAGTAATCTGAGGAAATTAGTACATATGCATTGTAGCATTAGTACTGGTAGAAGTATTCTACTAGTAAGTAAAAAATTTATTGCAGTGGTATCAGTACAGAGGTTTTCTATAATTTCATATTTTAATGTCTTTACCTGACCCTTTCAGAGTTCAGCAAAAAGAAAATTAGTGCTAATGTTTTCAATTTAATTGGTATATTACATGCACTGTAACTATTAGTGGAAAATGTTATATTAATGAATGTAAAAGTTAGCTGTAAATTACCTCAGAGTTATTATCAATTTCCCAAGTTACTGCTCCTTAAGATAACCCTCTCCCTATGGTCCTTCCGGTAATTTTTCTTTGCCTGATAAACATGATGATTAAACAGCACATAGTGCAAACCTTTGATACTTTTTAAATTAAATCCATGCCCAGCCTAAGGGCTGTGTCTGATTTCAACTAAATGTGTCAGTTAATCAGATAAAAAATTATCAGCAACTCAAAGAAACAGCAGCCTTAGGCTTCATCAGTGCCAGAGAAAGCTGAACAAAATAAGACATACAGACAATATCACATTATGAGTAAAGGTTACTGCTAAGCATATCACTACACAGCACTATTCACCACCTTAATAATGTCTATCTTAAATGAAATATTGCCTACAACAGCCAAAATATTAACAAAGAAAAATGAAGTGCTAGACCTGTGCCTATGTCTATTCATGTGTATTGCAAGAAATTTTGAGCACTGCCATTCAGACAAATGCAGAATATCCCTAAAAATTTACTTTGTAAAACAGATCTTTGTAAGAAAAAGAAGTATAAACAGCTGAAGAATGGTTAAACTACATTCAATTTTTTACGTATGCTTCACAGCTTTGCCACAATAGAGTTCATTTTTTATGACCCAGATATAAAATACAGCCTCTAAATGAAATTTTCTTTCCAATTAATATCCTTCTTAAAGCTTGTATGAATAACTGAAAACCGTTATCCATACTTAAATTAACGTTCAAGGTTATTTGTGCCTACATAGTGATTACCATACAATTGCAAAACTTCAAATTAAGCACAACATATTTGCAGGTGGGCGACTGACAATATATAACTTAGTAACAGGACTTTTAGGCTTCTACCATTATTTGAGTGGAAAACTCCTAAATACGAGCTTTGCCTTATAATTCCTGAAGCATTTTAAGATCAATGATTATAGTGATTCCAAACAGAGTATGTGATTTTTTTCTAAGCTTTGGTATGTCTGTCTGATGCAGCTGCAAGTAATCAAAGACAGTATGGAAATATTCCTGAGACATAAGGATATAATAACACTATGTCAAATTGAAAACCCACTATTTGGTAAGGCTCTGAAGACTAGCTACAAATCACATAGATCATCTTAGTGATTGCAGATCACTATACGTCATCTGGGACTTTCTTGTCTTCCACACAGGGACTTCAAAACACATATATCTCGTGCCTTCATTCCTTAGGAAGAAGTAGCTCCAAAACCAGGTGGGAATTAACATAATGTGGATTTACATGAAATCCCTGCGTGAACACTCTCATTATTAATTTCAGAAGTCTTCAGTGGCTTTATCTCAACTTGCTTTAGAAGTAAATTACTGAATAATGGTATCTATACGAGGCAATAATACTATGTAACTAATCTACTTCAAGAGCTAATTAGATATGTTTTTACAAATGCCCTTTGTAGGACATAGGCACCCTACCACCCACCTTTAAGCAAAATCGATGGCCTAACTTCGAGAGTTTTACAAATGCAATTACTGAAACACAGCACACTCATCACACACACACACCCACCATCTATTAATTCAGTGTAGGGGTTGCCTTCAGTGTCTGGTTGCAATCTCACAACAACCACATTTAATTAGGACATGGTCCTCTTCCTACCTAGAAGTGCCAAATGTTCAGGGTGATGGTGCAGGCATACATTTGTTTACACATAATCACTTACACACACCATAGCAAAGGAAAAAAGAAGAGCAAAACAGACAGAAATACCCCTCTCAAAGTCCAATATCAAACAGAAGTGTATTGAAAAGGCTAGAATTACATTCTAAACAGGAGAAATGGAAAACCAGGAAAACTCTTCCACTATAGCCACATACCATACCATAAATGCAAGTTTTCCTGATATATTGATTCTCCATTTAGCTGCATTTACAAAGTGAACGATTAGTCTTATTAATTAGAAATCATTCATTAATAAATTCATTCTTTTTTTTATATATTAACTATTTGCACAGAATTCAATAAACTTGCTACATCACTTTAGATCCCACACTATTTCACAACTTTTTTTTTCTAAATTATTTAATTTAGATTAATTGATTTATTTTTGCAATTAAAAAAGTGTCATACTAAACCCATTAGTCATTTGGTAAAATCTAATATAGCTAGACATATTTATCAAAAAACATAGAATACTAAAATAAAAATTAACAGACATCCACTATTTTAAAGGCTACCTAAGAGTTTTCTACAGAACTGGCCATTTTTCTTGAAACCTATTAACTGACTAACTGGTAACTGAGGCCTGCATTCCAGCCACAGGGTTACAAAGACTTTGACAATGAAGCAAAAGTCTACAGCTGAACAATTTTTTTTAATTGCATTTTGTGCAGAGAATTGGTTTCAAATAAATGTCTGCTTCACCTTTGGGACTTCCAACTCTTAAATATTCAAATAATTACAGAGCAAACTTGCCTGCAGACACTCCTTTCAGGAAATCTTATTTACAAAATCACCTCCACAAAGACTGATTATTTAATTTAATAGCCAAAATTAACCTGAACAGTCAACTCCAGATTGAATAAATGCCATTACATCAGAACAACAAGATGCCAGTGAACAACCACAAAACAGCCAAGTAATCATGCATGTTTCTGTTCTGATGCTACATTGAATATTTTAAGTACTGGTGATTTTATGTGTAACTATTTTGCAATCAAGAGCAGTTATACTCATTCAGAATTGGTAGTTCAAATCTGTGATTGAATTTAAAAGCTAGGATTTTAACCTACCAAAATGTATACATTCTTCAGAATGAAAAAAAAAATAATAGTATTTGTGTTATGAAGGCAGGTACTGGCCTATATTATTATGTCACAAATCAATGTCTTGCTGAAGACAAACCACTTACTAAATCAAGAGAAGGGTCAAAGGAATATTAGTTTGTATGTTTCTAGTTAAGAGAAGTCTCATGCTTTAGATAATGAAACTCAGTTCACTTGCATCATACCCTGACCTCAGAGAGGCAGAATCTAATTTTTTGATTTCTTTTTTTAAATAGTATCTGTAACAAACTGTAAGAGCCAAAAGCCAGATGTAAACTAAATTTTTGAATATAGACAGGAAGTCTTTATCCCTTGCTTGGACCACACGGCCTCCATGCAGACCAACTTCTAGATGCTAATGGCAAGGTACCCCTCCACAATGAAGACCAACAAGACCTGGATCCAGTACAGCACCTAAAAAACAGAACAGACTCTCTTGCTCTGGTTATCTGAGGTATACACCATGGTTTGGGTCATTCAAGTCATTAACAGACTTCCACTAAGGGAAGTTACTCTAGGAAAATCCCATACAAGAATTGTCTAGTCTCATTTGTTTCTATATGAGTATTGTCAAAGCAGTGTTATTTAATGAAGTATTTCAGAACACATGCTGGCAAATACTGAGGCATCCAAGTAATTTGATTCTTATTAGTAATTCTGTGAGCAAACAGTCCTTTTTGAGAAAGTAAAGTTCAAGGCATGATGTGATACCTACTTTTCCTTTTTTAGTTTTTTTACCACATGCAACAGGCGAGTCTCAGAACTATGGAAGAAAAACATGTCTTAAATGAAAATGAGCTATTTTGTCCATTAGAACCAAATCTTCTTCTCTCCCTTATGTTTTCTTGCAAACAAATTTGAAAAAGAAATAATTTTTTATTTCTCCAAATTTATCTCTTAGATGTCACAATGTGACAGCAAGGTAGCTGCCTGCTTATTTTTACACATTCGAAATCATGTAAGAATTTCCAGTTAAATAAGTCAATTTCACTTACCCTAACAATTCTGGTGAGTAGATATGTTTATATCCATTTAGATAATTCATTCTCCCATACTACATCTTTCAAAACTGCATTTCATAACTTTGAAATCTGCATAATGTGCACTGATATACACACACACTCACACTCTCACACATACATGCATTCTCACATGGCCAGTGATCTCCACTTACTTTAAAAGAAAAAATACTTTCAAAAGGACAGTTCGCTTACACTCTTCTTATGACTTCAAAGAATTTTAAAAATCTTTACCATTTAGAGAATATCTTTTCATAGTATTGAATGCTCAGCCTTCTGAATGTCCAGTATTTGTAGAAAAGAGCTCCTAAAGGTATTATAAATCAGACTCTCCACCAATATTTTACTGTCAAATTAAGTTTTTCAGCAACTACCCTTGTACAAATAACACCTGCAGCATACTGTGCTGGAGTAAAACATCACATTCTGTAAGAAAAAGTAAATTTTCATTTAAGGTTGATCAAGATATAAAATTATTCAATGTAATATTTGAACAAGTCATGCAAACACAGTCCCAAATGTTCATTACCACTTACCTGAAGTATCAATCACATTCAGTAATATGAAGTACTTGAATAAAAAGTATATATTATAAAAGGCATGAAAAACAAAGTTTCAACCTAAAAGTTCCTTGATTAAAAAGCAGACATTTTATCAGAAAGTCTGCATATTGTTAACTTAGACCCTTACAAACAGCTAATTCACATCTACCTGTATGCTGAGTCATGAATATACTTTATAACTAATTTATAATGTGAAGATGCAAAAGATTTGTAATCATTCCTCAACTGTCACAAAACATATAACACTGAAGTACATGTAGAGTAATTAAGTGAATAATGAATTCAAAAATTTTAACTGTTGACAGACAAATTAAAAACCCTGAGGCTTTCACAGGTTTTATTAGTTTAAAATGGTATCTTCTCTCAAAGTGCCAAAGTCTTTTTTTAATATAGAACAAGTATTATAGCAAATATTATTATAGTGACATGAGTTATTGGAATGTGAAATTACCTGACAATGAATGTTTGAGAAGAAAGGCATGGTTGTGGAGGTAAGATTTACAACATTTCATTTGGTATTACTCTAATGGGAAACTATAGGCCACTATGGTCAAACAAACGTCAGTTGGCAAGAAGGCTGTACCATTTTCACCTGAAAATTTACTGCAAGAAACAACGTCACTTGTTCCGCTATATGTGCACATTTGTGGGTAAATTGTGCCCCTCTAAAAATTTCTTCAGAATTTCATACACCCATTTTCAAACTACTAAATCATTATACTGCTATTACTTCCATGAGCAAAAAATCTTGGCATGGACTGTGAGTACACAAAAACTCACACAAGACTCCTAATAAATACTGCAAATTTTAATTTTTCCCAATGACAACATGTTTTAGACAATCTCTCTCAGAAATATTATTATTATCTGTACTGCCAATAATCTTCTCTTCTGATCTTATAATCACTCCTCCTTACATAAAAGCAGAACACAGGATTTTCAAAAACTGGAGGAAAACAGTCTATTGAAAACACAAGTCCAAAAGAAAAGCCTCTTACTTTTTGTACTTGGAACAGAAATCTCATGAACCCTCCTTTAATCTTGACCAGTCACTAGGGTTTGGAAATGATTTAAAACTGTTAGGAATCTCAACAATGCAATACCTGATATTTGTTTCATCCAATTAAGTTGGTATGGTAAGGCTCTTTATCTTTCTTTTGCTTAAATAACATTGATTCTAGAAATCATATGAAAAAGAAAACAGTGAATAAAACTGAATTTAATGAAGGCATATTAATGATTTTCAAATCTTTCTATAGCCTTTACAAAGTTAAAGCAATCCTGATAAAATATTCTTTAAAACCCGACCCCCTCACTTTCTACATTGATATACACTTTTGTCTAATTTTTGGAAGTGATCCACTTAAAATTTAAGTATTGACACAATAATTACTGTTTCAACACTACAGTTGAAAGTCTACACTGCACTTCCCATAATAAGAATTACTGAGGATTTAAACTTCTTGACCAAAACAAGGAGAATTCTGCACATATAGAGTGTTATTTTATGCTACTCATCTATTACATCATTTACTTATATTAATGAAAAAAATGCAACTTTCAAGAACGTCTTTCCCAGATTGCAGAGAAGCACAAAACGCCACACTATGATTTTCAGGTTTGATTCTCTTACAAAGTGCACTTGTTTGGATATTTTTCCATCACTGTTTTTTTTGTGTTTGAAAAAAAGACAAGGTCACCAAGCATTACTAAAATGACAGCAATGACTCTAAGTCTTAAGAGAAACATTCCAAAATAATATCAAATTATGCTGACAAACAGATCAGTATAAAATGGGAATTCAGAGGCAATGTGGACCTACTGTACTGAGTGTAACAGTCTTGCAGGATACATAAGATACTCCTTAATATTTTTAGTACCAGAACAAAACATTTTGGATCAAGATAAAATCACTACATCATCAACGTTAATATCACTCTGTGAAAAAAAATATCATAAGACTAGAACAGACCTTCCCTTTAGGGAAAAATATAATTTTCAAGTGGATTGTTCTTTTAGTAGTGTAATGAAAAGGCATTCCACCTACTCCCAGAAGAAAAATCAAAATATGCATTTAAATGGAAATAGTATGCAATAGATAGGACGAAATAAATTCCTCAGAACTGTAAGGAGCTATATGTATATACACACACACACACACATGTGAACACAGGAAGCTACATATATGATATTCTACTTATATATATTTATTTAATTCTGTACATATATATTCATGCATATAATTTTAAATTTTAAAAGCTAAGTTTCTAGCTCTAGGCTAATCTCTCAAATATCAAGATGCAGTCACATCACATATTCTGGTTTTGGTCACAATTTCAAATAATATATACAACTCAGCTCTATGCAAGAAGTTGTGAGTATTCTTTTTTAATTTTCTGCACATTTTGTGCCAGACCATATTCTAAACAGCTTTTACAAAGTGATAATGTTTCACTGACAGTGTTTTGTGTACTTCACATAAAATTAAATCTCAGACAAACCTTGAGAAAAAGAAAGCAGAAAGCTAAGCAATACAGCATGTTGCTCTTTTTGACCCACAAACGATTATCAGTTATTTTAGAAGTTATGACAGTTTTCTCAAGTCCTTAAGGAGTCTGACACCATTGGTATAGCTTTTAACACTGCATTTATGTTTATATCACAATACAATAAAACAGCAGGAATAGTGTTCAAATTACTTGGGTATTGGATGGTTTATTGAAAATAACAGTATTACCATAACATTAAAAAAATTCTTTGAATGTGCTAAGTAATCACTGCTATCCATTCTGCATGTGAATTATGGGATAAATTTTGGAAGGCATCACCAATTGCAAAGACTACTAAGTCTGTCTCTCTGATGGAGGACTCTATGCATGAACAATAAATTCTAATCAAACTGAATAATCAACAGTATGTCAATACTTCAAAAAGTATGTGAAACCAGTGGTATGCAAATTATTTGTTTTTACAATACAGAAGACTTCATCATCAGAGCTAATACTTACTGCTCTTTATCAGGTAAAAACAAAAAAGCAGAATGTAAACAATACAACCACTCTTCTCTCCATCCTTTCCCTGCAGATTGCTACATAAACCACAATACCAATGGCACAGTACTTATTTTATCTAACTGTATTAGTAATGATTTTATCACGATTTTTTCAAAATATTAAGAGCTACATTTTCTTATACTCAGCCTTCATTTACTCCTTGGTTATTAATCAAGCTCAATTCAACATCATTGGGATTTTTATAAGAAAGGAAAAGAGAGTTAATTTTTGAAAATGTCTTGATATTTTTTAGTACTTAATGCTAGAAATACAAGGCTAAATAATGTTAACTGTCTCAGACAAATTTGAAACCAGCTACATTCAAACTTGGGCAAACTTATTCACTGTCTCCTAACCAAGAACTTCCATTATTTTCAATGGCAAAGAACAGTTTAGCAACATTGGAAACCAGTGATAAGGTTTTGGAGAAGCACTACTACCAACCCAGCCCCTCATACCAGAGGAACCTCACTTAATGAGATGCCTTGTAAAGGTTTCAAAAAGAGAAAATTGAGCTGATTTTGTATTCAGTATCACGGGCAATCACACTATGAGTACAAGCTTGGTCGGTAAAACAGTAATAATAAAAATCCATTTTCCATTGAAAGAGGATTCTTATCCATAGACACTTCTAACCCTTCTGCCTAAGAGACTTTGCAAGTGCCCTATTAGAAAGATTAAATGGATGCTTAGGAAAATTCATCGAAGATAGCACATACTGCAATTATGCCCAATGCATGAAGAAACAAGCCCCAAAAGACAATTTCTAAAACTAGACATAGTTAGATTCATATATAATTATATGTAGTGACATGTAATCACTATATATACTTTGAAAAAAAAAAATAGAACAAGATATTAATCCATTGTAAAAGACTGAAGCAAACGAAAGCAAATTAAAAGTGAAGGGCCTACTGTTTTTAAATTATGTTCACTTTTAAGTTTACCCAGAATATCTATTTCAAAGCAAATATTCCAACTCCTAATGACCTGCCTTCATGAAGTGTACGTGCCTGGAACAACGACAGCTAAGAAATACTTTGCAACTTCTGCTGAGACTTGAAACTCAGTCTGAATTCTACTTTAAGAGAAACCTATATAAATTGCAACATAGGCAACCACTAACTGATATGACTGCTGTTTCTTTTTCCTTTGTGGGTTTTTTTTTCACTTTAATCTCTTATGCAGTCTTCTCTCCTTTTGCAGAGAAATTGAATAAAAAAGTACTTGAGTACTTCAAGAAAACTAAATTTCAACAACGTAGAGGCAGGGATATCGCTGCCTTTTTTCATAGCTTGCCCTGCATTTTCAATAGTTTTCAACAGTATGTAATTTTATTTCTAATAAATATAATTTAAAATACAGTATAAAAAATTGACTTTAAAATTTCTTGCAATTATGGAAAAGGCATTTACTCAACAAAAGCTCTCAGTCAAACTCCTACGTTGTTTACTGCTTTTTCAATGGCAATTTTTAGATATTTCTGTTCAGAAAGGGACTATTCCGCAATCTAATCAACCGGAATGATACAGACACAAAACATTACTTGGTAATTTCCACATTTGAGTCCAATACCTAAAAATCAGTCTGTAAAACAGTTGCAAACACTAGATATCATCCTCCTCTCTATCATACTTAATGTCTATTAAAATGCAGTATTTTAAGGCACCAAATTTTCACCATAAAGACTTCCTGTTCGGAGCAGTTTACTAAAGATCTAATCAGAAATAGCCATTTTTTTCCACAAATTTAGGCATATTCACAGAAACTACAGAACACTTGGGAAAAAAGAACATGTCTCCAAGTATCTAACAATTAGTGAGGTTTTCTTTTTAAGAGGGTACCTCAACACAGGTGTTATTCATGCACTTGGAAAAGACTTACCTTGGTGTCCTGTCTTCATTATGTGGTTATACTCAAAAAAAGCCAGCTCCTCTACAAACTGATGTGGAAATTAAAGGCACCCTGTAATATTTGCTAAAAGAGCACCTAAGCTCTACTTTAAACACAGTGGCAAGCATGGCCAGGGATTAACATCCCAGCCTCTCTGAGAACCACTGGCACCGCTCTTGTGTGAGAGGAGGGAACAGAGTACTTTGTCTCTTCTATCAGTCTTGATGCATACAAGAAGGAATCTTCTTCTACTTTTGATTACCAGTAGACACATTCTCAGCTCAGAGTACAGTCTATGCCTAATCCTCTGTCTTTCCAGTATAATAATGAATACATACTCTAGTATAATTGATTATGCAAGCAGAGATGTGGTCAGGTTATACAATAATACTACAAACTGTTATAAGTAAGAAATTTGAAAAAAACTTGTAATATAAACACTTAAGAACAAATATAAGTAGAATTCCAAAATGTGCAATTCATCACTGCACTTTTGCCTTCAACATCCAGCAGGCTACCTCAGCTATCAACACTACCTTAAAACATTGCTGCAAAATACAAGATGCAAAGATGAGAAAATACAGTACTTTCACTTATAAGAAATCTTGGCTTGTTTCGAATTAGGGGTAAGAACACAAAGCTAATAGGCAGAAGAAGCTGATGTTATCATTTTATGATTCTGTGATTATCATTATTACTTGGTGATAGTAACACAGCAGCACTTCAAGGCTAAAATGCACCTGAGATTTTCCAACACAATTGTTTTTTATAGAAATGCCAGTTCATTAAAGCCTAAGTGCTCTATAAGAAGCAGTTGGTTTTGGCCAGTTCCCAGTTAAGACAGGAGAATTCTTGCCAGGTTGCTGTCAGTTTACTTAACAGGCTCCACCAGAGTCTGCATTTGTATGGTCCGCAGTGTGTAATACAGTTCCCCAGGCAAAATGTTGTGAACTTAGGAACAGACTTTCCCTATCTGTTTGGTCCCAAACTGACAACATTGTTCTACCATGTCCAGCCTGAAGACAGGATTCAGAAAAAGTAGCACAAAACACACAAAGCCATTTTCTCACAAGAATAACCTGTTTAAGTTCAGAAAGACAGAAAAAAATCCCAATTTTTCTGACTTAATTTGTCTCACAGGAAATTTCAGTATCTAATTTTTCTCCATTCTCACCAAAAATCTTTGGAAATCTTTTTCCTACATAATGGAGTTTCTGCACTTCAATCAGTTAACTGCAAACCAGTTTCACAACAAAGCATTAATATGACTCTTTCTACAAAAATGCTTGGCAAAACCTGAAAACCTTACTAAGGTTTTACATTTAAAAATTACATTTGAGATGATCTATTCTAACACAAGTATTCTAGGCAAATCTGATCCAACTTTTCCATTTTAAACAGGTTTGAAACAAAATACACTACTACTTATACCAGAAACAAGACAAGTATGAACCAGGTACTACGACATCACATTGATGTAAAGTCTAACTTACCCTAAACCCAGGTAAAGCTGTAAGTGGAAAGCCTTCAGGAAATGCCAATATACGGAAGCCACACCACCCCAATCTGGGTTGACAAGACCACACTTTAGGCGATGTTACTACAAGGTAGAGAGAATTTGTGCAGCAGAAAGAAAGGGCAGCTTGAGGATCCTACTTGAGGAAGAAATGTAAAAGGACTTTTCGGAGGAGATTGGAAGTAACAAAAAGGAAAGGCAGATGATAATGTGCCAAAGACATGGAAGAAAAGGAAACCAAAAATATCAACACAGAAATAACAAAATCAAAAGAGGAATACATAGCAAAGTAAAACTTCATAGGATTTTTCTGTCAAGGAGCAACAATTTAAAAATTAGAGAAGAAAACATCTTGTAGGAAATATTAATATAAAAAAATTTATGGAATTCCCCAAACATGTAATGTTATCCTAAAATCTGCTTCATCTTGCTTTATTTTATTAGCTTGCATAAATCGGAAATGTAATTTCCATCTTCAGAAGTTCTGACATCTCATATTGTCAGTAGAACTGTAGCATTAACTTGCTCTCAGAGCGGCAGTCCCCTTAAAATCTGAAAGTAAATGTGTGTCTAAGTATGGGAGAGAGGAGTATTTATTTTTATTTCTTCCAATTGGGTGAAAGTGAGGCTTTCTTTTCTCCAGGAAGATGCGTCCTTAGTCACCATAAGACTACCAAAAAGGGAGCCTGAACACAAAGGTGTGGTGAAGAAATGAGACAGGTTGGCAGGCTCACAATATTTTAGAGAATAAGAAAAAAAATCCAGCTTGTTTAGGTGATACCAGAAGATTAAATGTGGGCAAATGTTTAACAATGGAGTGAGAATGTAAGGACAGGCATTTCAAAGTAAGAATAGAGAAAAATATGCAGAAAAAAATAATATCAGGAAAAGGCGTAGACAAGAAAACACTGAGAAGAAATATCAAGAAAAAAAAATCAGGAACCCTGCCAAAAGAAAAAACTGTCAACTTAATTGATCTTGAACCTATTCCAAAGGCAGAGAAGAATGGATGATGTAAAGCCATTACTGAGTAAGAAGGAGGAAGAGATGTATGTTAATATTTTCCCCTCCTCTTCCAAATTTTAATACCTTCCAAAGTATGCATGACTTTTTAAAACTCCAACATTTATCATAGTTCTTCTATTCCTATCCTAGTCACAACTAAATATTGAAAAAAAATAAATCCAAGAAAATGCAAAACATTTGAATTTATACACTTAACCACTGTTCATCTGGTCAGCTCTTTTTTTCATTTTTTTAATAGGGACATTTAAAAAAATACAAAACATTAGTTCAGTATTACAGTACAATCCCAAAAATATTTTGAGGTGTATTATTACTGTATGTGCTGTTTTAATAGGAAATGGATAGCAAGAAAGATAAAATCACTTATATAGAGCATCAAGGATCCCTTAGGTACCTTGTCTACATAAAGCTATCTGCATTTTCTTTACAATTCAGATTCCACATCTTTAAAAGTGTGTACCAGAGTAAGCTGAATATTAAGTTTTCTGGCATTGTCAATATGTAGCTGCATCACAGAGTCTTCCTTTATCATCCCTTCTCACTCATTCCTCAACTGCAGACTGATTGTTATGGCATTCTCCAAGGCTAAGAACAAGCTGATTATTTAAATGCAGAAGACAATGTTGCTTGAATCAGAATTTCCCAAACTGTGTGTAGCCTAAACCAAAAAAAGCATCTGCAGAATGCTTTACTGTTGAAAGATACATGAATTTTATCTTGTGAGTTCTCAGTCATATGCACTTTCTCTAATTGAGATGCTACAATTATTTACTATGGGGTTGTTTTTTTTAACACAGAAATTGAAGTTTCAGAGGACTGAGGTGTCTAAAATTGCAAATAGTATTTATCATGACCTGTGCCCTTGGTATAAGTGAGTATGGACTGCAGTAAAAAGACAGGAGGAAAAGGAAAATAGCTATTTAATAAGAGTAGAAATATTTTCTTAATCAAAGAATCTACCAGCCAAGCCGGAGTCTCTGAGTCTAGACTTACACAAACTGAGTAATACAAAAAGACAGTTTAGAGAGAAAAAAACCCCAAAACAGCCAGACAGGGACAAGGACATTAGAAATTGCAGAAATTCAGAGGATTCACATTCATCAACGTTTCAGTCCCTTTCCAATTCTCCAATTAGAGATTTGCACAATGGGTAAACAGCTGACTTAGCCATTTCAAGGTAAGTATGGTCTTCCCACAAATATTTTTGTCTCTTTTTGCAGAAGCAAAATATTTATATTAGTCTTTCAACCTGAATTGATATTTTATTGACAAATGTCATTTTTTCAAATGAGAATTTTCCATGGTCTCAAATGTTTTAAACCAGTGCCCTCTGCTTACACTGCATACTATCACACTAGAGGTCAAGGATCCTAGCCTCATTTCAACTAAGTATCAAAATACCATGAGACTTGCAAGTTTGGCCTCCGTCAAGAGTCTGTAACAAGACACAATTAACAAATTAAGTTCAATGTACTTCACGTTTTGAATATCCATACAAACAACAGTGCAATATCCAGTCAAACAGACCCAGCACTGAAACATAACCAAAGTGACCAAAGAGATGGATGAGTCCTACACTTCACTGGAATAAGAAGTTAGGCATTAGAGATGACCCTTGCTTCATACAGATACAATCACTCAACTAAGGAAGCGAAAACTTCTATTCTAATTCAGTGTCCACTGAACCTTTCCTGTACAAAGAAGAAACAAAAAGCTCGAGGAGAAAACTAAATCTGGATGGATTCTGTGAGCTTTCAGTTTGAGTGGAAAACTGTAAATGATAATAATTTCCACCCAAAAGGAATCAAGACAACTTAAAACCTAATGATCAGCTACAAGAAAAACCTCTATGTAAGAAAGTCTCAGTTCTTCAATAGAAGTTTTTAAATAGCTTTTTAAAAAAATGCAATAAAGGCATAATATATGTATAAAAACTGAAAACATGACTGCTACATTATCAGATAACTGCAATTTAGATGAAAGAGAGAACGGAGAGCAGGATGAGAAGAAACTTTCCTATGCAATCTTAAATCACTTAAATACAATTTATTCATTTCTTCACTTAAGGTATTTTACAAACAGGCTGTAATTGTGTTATCCTCTTAGCACATCATGTAGCTCACAGAGTGCTAAGTGGAGCACAGAAAAAATGTTGACAGACTTTAGAAGTAAGAGAAAGGAAACTTTCCAGGAACGAGGAGTTCAACAATGCTTGCAACATATCAGCATGCCTGTCCAGTGACTAAAAACAAGCCTGGAAGCAAGAAAGCTCCTGCTTTTGAATTTCCTATATATTAAAGTATCTTATTACTATTTTTAACACGATATATTGCTTTGATGAAATACAGAAGTCTAATTATCTGCAACTTCTACAATAAATTTAATATTATATATACTCAAGCAGTTTTCTGGAGCAACTATCTTTTACTAGAGTGTCGAGAGTAACTATATAACATTAAATTGGATGCTTTAGCAAAACAGCATGGGTCATGAAGCTCTCAGAACAATTAAAATAGACATGGGGAAAAGTAGAATTTTATTTCCAATTGATGATTTCAAATAAGTCCTCTCCTCTCTTTGTGCAGTTACAAAAAACAGTATCACTAAAACTCTAAGAAATATTTTCAAACATTTCTTATATAAATGTTTCATCACTTTTTCTTAGTGGATGAAACTGCGTATTTTCAAGTTCACAAGATAAGCATTCAGGAAAATACATAAAGTATTGACAATTAGAAAGTTTTATACTATAAACTTAATTGCCAAAGTCCTCCTGCTCCGCAAAAGTTAGTTAACACAATAGCGTCTTTCCATTTTGAGAAACAAGGTACTTGATGTCAAGTTATTAAAACCATCTCAGAATAGGACAGATTTAGTATTAAAAAGAAGCTCTAAGTCTCAAAGTAAATCTTCCTTTGAAAGCATTTATTGATCTTTCCTTCGCCTCACTGTTCACCATTTCTGTAAAGCAATACGTTTGAGAATGGTGATGTAAGCAATGAATAAGTCACAATGACAAGGGGGTAATAAATAATGACTGACAGACTTTCAGAGAACACAGGACTGGTCTCCAAATGATAAGGGTAATCCTGAAGGTGGCCAAAAGGGTTACTGTAGCACAAAACCATGAAAATTATTGGAAATCTGCAGCAATCTAAAGAGAGTTGGGGCATGTGAAAGAAAAAAAAATGGACAAACTGTAGCACATGACTATATGAACAAGAAAGTTTAAAAAATTAATCCCAGTAATTATAAACCAACAGTATGTAGCTTTGTAAAATCACACACATTAAAATTTAAACTCAAGTTCTACAAAATATTATATATCTATATAGATTAATCCTGATACATTGGCCAGGGAGCAGAGAAGCTGAAAAAAGCCAAGACAACAAAGCCAGTTAGTTTAATGTACCTCATGGATGATATATTCTGTAATAAACTGTGCCTTCATGAAATACAATGGTATCACTGTTCTAGATAACAAAAGTACACTACAAAGAAAAAAAAAGGGGGTTGTGGGTAATACAGAAGACAGCAAAGCAAAATGCCTAAGGAATGTAGAACAAACAGGTCTGTAAGATAATATTTCAAAGGAAAAGTGTTAATTTGTTTTCAGTTTCTAATTCTTCAGTATCTATGGTCACTTCACTGTAATTTTATCTATATTTCAGGAGGATATTACCTTTATTTCTGGTGGTTATAAAAACAGGCCACCAAGTAACCAAGTAAAGCCTAAATACTAATGTTTTTCTTTAAAAATATTATGCCATCAAATATTCTCTCTCATGTGATCAAGTTCAGGAAAAAGAATGTCTTAAAATAAAAAAAGTCTTAAAAAGAATGCCCTAACAAAAAGGAAGTCTTAAAACTTAAATATAATCATAAAGGCATAATAATATGCCCTAGGGTCATAAAAAAAGTCTCATAAATGTCGCCAGCAAGAAAAGTCAATATTTCTTTTGCTACGTCAAATAATGTTCCAATTTAGATTGCAGTATTTGTTTTTCCTCATGTAACTAGTGTTATTGTGTAGGCAACTGTTAACCAAGCAAATTGCAATATATATTTATTATATATATATTATGTATAAAATATATACCCAACATTCAGTCTTCATATTTTTTGGTATTTCAAAATTAAAGAAATACCAAAAATGAAAATAAGTCAATCATCAGAAATATTCTCAATTACTCTGCATCACCTTAGATTGTATGAAAGTACATTTGAATTTTATTTAATGATCTTAAGCAAGCTATTTGAAAACAACTACTTTCACCTACAGATTTTTCTTAAACATGTAGTCTATCAAAGATTTCAGACATAGATCACATAATCCAACTAAATGAAAAGAAGCATGGTACTTTAGGGAGAGGTAATGAATATAGAATGGGATAAACTCATGACATTTTAACTAAAAACATAAAAGTATGTGGACTAAACACGACATTTCCTATAAGCTTCTGCACTAACTGCTTTGTCACTTCGTTGCCTGGTTTTGGTAAATTATGCCAGCTCTCAGTAGACAGAAAAGCTGAAATGCATTGCTTCCAGTATTGTAATCGATATTTATCACTATATTAATTATGCTAAATCTTAATTGGCAATTTTCATGGCAATAAAGCACACCTTATTCATTTTTCCAGATCTACAACATCTTATCTATCTCAAAGGTTACAGTTTAAAACTAAAACCTTCTATCACTGCTAACCAGATCACACTTATAACAATTTCCTGTATTTGTTTTCTTAATTAAAACATTATTTTAAAAAGAATTCATTTTCTATGCAAAATTCCCACTGACAGACACATTGTAAGACACCTTTATTTAAAAAGAGTGAACTCTGATGAAGTTCCATTGAAAATATAAAAATAATCTCAAAGTACCTATTTAAAATAGAGATTTATATTGCCTTTTTTCCCCTAATACTCATTTCTACTCTTCCTTTATGAAGTAAATTTCAAAAATTAAACTTTGAAATTTAAAATAAACTTTAAAAGTTATAAAAATCCATGGTTTGGCTGTACTGTTTTAAAAAAACCCTCACTTGTTTTACCATAAGAATCCTCCAATGAATAAAGAAGCTCATTAACAAAAATGATCTCTACTGTGCCCCAATATTTAAGACTAACAATAGTTATGCAATTGGTGCAAGAATTAAGCGTGATTCAAAGTTTCTGTTAAATTTAGAGTGAAAGAAAGTATTTTTAACCAAATTAGCTTTATTGTAAAACTACTTGACCACATTACTTTTCTGCCAGTAGAATAATAGTCACTTTACTCAGATAACATGGGTAACATTTCTACTTCTGAATGTTCATTCTATTACTGGATATAATACAGTAAATATGGAATGTTTTCTGGATTAGTCAGTGCACATTATGCCATAATAGTTGCTTTCTCCAGTAACATTTCAGTATTAAAAAATCTCGTGGCAAGAAGTAGACATATGACTACAGGCTAGTGATTATCCATACAATGGAAAAAAATCAAAGCTTCTACACACTACACTTCTGAAGGATCTCACCTCCTAATCTGATATTAAATTAGTCCTCCTCACCATTTATTACCACATCTCAAATATTCCAAGTGGTTTGTGATGTATTATTTACTCCTCCAAAATTCTCACCACTTGTTACACAATAAAAAGGGTCTTCAAAAGTAGAAGGCTCATGCACTTGTCCATCTACTGTTCCAAAGGAACTAAGGCATGTGGTCAGTCATGTGCTTAACACAAATCATTAGAGATACAGGAATGTTTTGAATAGCCATCTATGGTTACATCATTAACCATAATCTACTGCAATGACTTATGAATTTCATTTCATGGAAGTCCATTAAGAGTGTGTTCTACATGTACATTAACACTCCCCATCATAAAGTAAGCCATTTAACTTTTCACAGAGTGACTTTTATGATGCTGTTACAGAAGCAACTAATTGTAGTTAAAGCATTTATTTTTTAAAAGGTCATTCTTTTTTACTGCAGTTTATAATATTTAAATGGCAGCTCATGGCTGTGAATATGCACGTATGAGAATGCAGGAATCATGTGTGTTCAATACTCAAGCTGTCCAACAAGTTCTGCAGAAAAAACAGACTAAAAAGTTATTTGCATATTAAGCTACAATGAGTTAAAAGAGAAATCTAAATTGTAAATGAGTTTTGGAGACAAATCAATGCTAATGAACAACAATTACTTCAGTCACAGTGTGAATTAAAACAACATCATTAATAAAGCTTAGGTGCTCTGCTGGCAAGCATGTCTTTAGTCCCTGGCAGATCATGTAAGATCTAAATTAGGAGAAATAGCAAGCACAAAGGAAGTACATTTACAATTATTTTGTTTTGAAGCTCCACTTCAAACAAAAGCTTCAGGAAAGCCTACAAAACTCAGAAAATCCCATCCAGTCATTTTAACGGCTGCCTTGCATGAATACCTCATAAAATATCAGATCTGCACTAGATAATGACAGAAGATCTTATAAACATAGAAGATAAGTCAGAACAGTCTCTTTTCTTCCCTTTCTTGCATATGAAACAGTCAGTGAAAAATCAGAATCTTTCCTTAAGAAAAAAGGGGCTTTTCTTTGGGCTAAAAATAAGTCTAAACATCCTGTTCTTTACCTAAATGCTCAAAACCAGCTGCAGGTAGTAACCATGTAGGGAGAAACTACAGAGGGCACTGTTGTATCAGTTTTTAAGAGTTACAATGGTGATAGGGCCCAAGTATAGAAGATTGTCAGGAAAATAAATAACTGACTAAAGAAAGAATCCTAACAGGAGTTAGGAGAGCATGCAAATGCACTAAACCTAAAACAATAATAAGGCAAAAACATTGAAGCTGTATTTCTGACGGAAAATGGACTGAAAGAAAAGTTCATGTAACAGACTGTCAGGCTGATAGGAATACTGCAGTGCACACATTTGGCATTTTCCTTTGTAGTGCTTTCTATGGAAAAGGTAACTAATCATAGTGCCGCCTTATCCTTTGCAAACAGCAACCTATTACTGGAATCCCACTCATAATCAATATGAAAATGAGTGATGAGTGTTATGCAATTCTTCCACAGGCAGAATTTATCAACAGAAAGAATATCTTCACATTATACAGTCCTTTCATAGCGTAAAAGACCAGCTCTGTTTTATTCCTTTTCATGACACTTACAAATCAATCATTTATATTTTGAAAGCAGTAACATTGGTGCAATATAAACCAAATTAAATCCCACCCTTTCCAAAAGAAGTACCTTTAAATATACCAATCAAAACCAGCAAGTGTCCAGCTGAAAAGAATGTAACCCTGAAATTGCTGTGTGCTTGACATTCATATGAAAGGGGAAAGTATGTTAAATAAGTCAGCATAAATAACTTAGTAAATCTATGCAAAAATTATTTTTTTACAATAAATGGGCTTCAGAGATACAAATATTTATGAAAACTAATTTGATAAATGTTTTACTGTTAGTTTACATGAAAGTCTGCGTGTCTTTGATCTTATTTTATTAGAAATAACCCCAATTAAAATTTTTAATGTAATAAATTTTGAAATGTATTTCAGTACTGCCTAATGAGAATTGCAAATAATATAAAACACCCAGCTACAGAACAATACAGATCAATTAACATTTTTTACGTTTTTCATTTTTATATTTTAAAAACATTATTAAGATGTGAATTATGAAACAGAAGTACTGAAATAAGATATGGATAGTATCAGTCATTTAATGAGACTTCAGAGAAAAAAGGTGTTACTTTTTTCCCCACATTGTGGTGGCAAAACCACAAGCAGTACTACAGCAAAATAAATGGGACTTTTATGAACACTGACACAAACTCACATTTAAAGAGTACTACATGGAAGGTAATTTGAAATTAAGTTAGGCAATTATTTTGTAATAAACCAAAGAATAAATGTTAACAGCAAACATGCTCAAGCAAATGAAACATATCAGAAAATTGTCTAAAGCTATGTGAATGAGTGAACAAAACAAACAAAATCAAAACCACAGACGGTGCCTGTGGATACTCACTCCCATCCACATCCATAAGAACTGTGATGGTAACTGTGAAAGAATTGTCTCTAAGCATGCAAAGACAGATGTACTACATGAAAGGAAACTGCCACAGAAAATGAAAACCTATTTTTTTTTAGAAATTGCAAAACCAGACAACACAACTATATTGACTAAGCAAGACCTCAGTTCCCTCACAGACAGTGAGACCTAGAATTTCTAAGTCATTTCAGTAATTGTTTCAAGCAACTTATTAAGAGAAGATAAAACAAAAACTAATGTTCATGTCAGAAATGGGTTTCATCAAGGTTTTGTCACTTCTGCCTTCCAGAGAGGCCCTGAATGTGCAATACTAAGTGGAAAAGTTTGCTAAATTTCAAATTCATATATGTTGTCTTTAGCCTAATTCTGTTCCTAAACCAGAATTCTTTCAAAATTGTTTAATATTCTACCAGTCTAGTAATCTCTTTTCCTCAGCATTGTTTCTGGAAAAGTTTTGCTAAAATAAAATTTTATTGTTTCCAGCTGTTGATAAAAATTTCACTAGTATTACTTTTATACACCTTTTTTAAGTGCATATGATGGCAGGCATACAAGCAGTTCACACACATAAAAAAACCTAACACTTTGTTAGATACAGAGTACTAACAAAAGAAATGCATAAATGTCTATTAACTTCTATATACACTCTATGACACCAGATGAAGTTCTCAAGGCATAAAACATGTTTCTTCTATGTAAAACTTAACTGCATTTGAAGGCAGAAATTTGCAGTGCATTCCTAGAGACATGCAGCTGGATACAAATGGGGCTGCTTCGGAGACTGTTGCGTCTGTGCACATCACTTAAATACAATTCAAACGATGAAAAAAGTTTTGATAATGTTTACAAAATTGACTTAAACATCTTCATGCATTTTTCCATTTAACTACAATAATGAATGCCAAAATGTTACCAGATAACTCTCTAAATATTCAAGATATTTAACAAGATATTTAAGGCTCCTTTCTCCCTATGCAATAGAACACATTAAAACCAATTTCACTATCGTAATTTATTCAAAGCTTGATTATGAGCAATAGCTGCGAGAAGAAATACAGCATTGTTGATTCATATACAAGCATTTCACTTAACTGCATTGGATAATAGATGTGCTCCTAAAGGAGTATAAAAGCAAAGTGATTAGAAGTCATTACTGTTAATTAGCATTCACTTTACATTTATAGGGATGAACCTTTTCTGTGTGGAACAAATGGAAAGCTTTTATCTGAAAGTCTATCAAACCTGGTCAAGGTAGGCACTGAAATAAATGTCAGTGACCAGTAAGCTGAATTCAAAACAACAATAACAAAGAAAGCAAAACAAAATCTAAGGATGTATCATCATCCAATTAGTGAGATTCAGTTTTTAAACAGGAAAAGGTCTGAAGGGAATGAGCAAAACTGGAAACTCATACTTCACATTCTGCAATCTCACTGATAAAAGGAGGAAATGTGTGTTTATCAAACTTGCTGTGAGTGCACGGTTCATTTGGTGTCCTGTAAACAATGCCTGGCTGCCCATTCCCAAATGCATGTGAGAATCTTGCAACCCAGAACATCATATTCAGCAGGCAAGGTCACACTAGAGATGCCCTGGAAATGGGAAATTAGGAAAACCTGGCAATCAGAGGTTTCAAGCTGACCAGAACAAGCCCTCAGGGTTGCTTACCATCTTTCACCACCAGCCTGACTGTCTCTGCTTATTCAGTATTAACACAACAAGACAGGGAGTGGGTGGAAACAACTCCACGCACCTAACAGGGAGAAATACAGTGACTTTTTTGTTTACATAAAGCTCAACATTTCTCACAGTAAGAAACTACCTCAAAGATATTGCTGAAGATCCCCCTCTAAAAAAAAGAAAAAATTAAAATCCTGACCCTGCCTGAACTGGTCAGAATTTCAGGCATCCTATTGATTAAAAAATTTCTCTGTTCCCATCTCATTTTAAAATTCATACAATACCCTCCCAACAACTAAATATACCCTGTGTTTTGAATGAAACAAGATACATCATTATTTTTACACTACTTAAATCACTCCCAACCATGCAATTACTTCTTACCCTCTTCCCTTCATTCACACTTTTATTCACTGCTAATGACAACAGTCATTCCCGAGGTGGAGGAAGCTATGAAACTGCAATCCAGAATTAATTAAAAGAAAAAACAACATTATTAAAAATTTGTAACCATTTAACACGATGAGGGTAAAGGGACAATCCAAATCCTTGCAGATAAAAATTTACTCATTATAAAAGGTGAAGGAACCAAGTCTATGAAAAAACACAGCAAATATTTTCTCTCTCAAAAAAAATCTTATTTTATCAAGAAGCAGTTACTTATTTCTTGTCAGTGTAGGCAGCCACTTCATACAATTTCTAAAAGTTCCCATTTAACTTGCATGTTTAAAGACAAAAAGAACTGTGCTAAGGAGATGTGGTCTCCAAATGTTCATTAAATCTACACAACTACTAAAGGACTCAATCAATAACTTCCATTGTTTTATCTATCATGGTTTCCTTCAACTGGGCATTGAAGATTTTTTACAATTTTTTTTCAATACTTATGGTATAATTTCACTTGCCATAAAAAAAATCCTGTATTTGAACTGTTGAATTAGATATAATCTATCACAACATTGAGGGCACAGTTACTTGCAATTATCATAATGTAGGCAACAAAAATTATGGAGAAGTGATTATTTTGGAAATTCAGCATAAAGAAAAGTAGCTCTTTGTATAATTTGTATTTCTCCAAAATATTGAGACATACAACTCCAAGGTATTAATCCATGTATCTACAGACCATTCAAATCATAACAAGGAAAATTTTTTAATGAAAACATGGGAGATTTCTAGAACAGGACTCTTCTGCACACCTCTGAACTCTGTGAATCCCTTAAGTGTGAGGGGAAAGCTACCCACTTTGTCTGAACTCATAAACTGCAAAAGTAATTTGATGAGCACACTCAGGACCTCAGATTAGAGATTCTTCAAGTAAATCAGTATTCTACATCTTAAAATTATTTGGCCTCTTTAAGACTCCTAAGAAATTCTGCAAACCTTATTTGTATGAGTTATGAGTAACTACTAGCCTTTATCATGTACATACTACAACTGAAGCCACATATACCAAACATCTGAAAATCAAGTGATTATTCCTGTATACTTTAGAGTATCTTTTATATGTGTCTTGGAACAGAAGACAATGAAGCAATGCTGTGACAGAATACTCTATTACACTTATTCATGTATTTTTCCTGGTAGGATCACCTAAATCTTTGTACAAAAGTCACAGAAAGTCAGCAATCACTCTGAATCTGAGAACTCATTTCACCCATTGGCCACAGAAGCTGAATTCTGGAGAAGGGTAAAAGAAAGACCATTTCCTTAGCATGGAAGACTATTAGCAATACCAAGGAACTGAAAGTTTTGGGTTCCATGGTTTAATTAATCCCTATCTGAAGGCCACAAAATAACATTATATTTTCATTTATCCACTCATCTCAAACCCTGAAGAACTGTTTCCTGAAGAAATCTCAGGGAGTTTCACTGAATACTGACAGGACCTAAGTTACTTCTATTCCACCTGAACCCACACAGCTCAAGTACTTTGTCTGAGATGAAGTATCTTAAGTAACATCTAAAATGGCATTGCTATTGCAATTTTAACTCAGACCGGAACACTTTCTGTCTTCACTAAACATCAGACTTGGACCATTTTAAAAAATCATGAGCCTGTTATTAAAAAGTAATTATTACATACAGGAGTCACATTGTATCATTTAGCTCTTTATTTCTGTAACTAAAAAATGTTCTTCATTCTTAGTGACTGACTGCTGTAAGATCACTGTTCCAAAATGCAACCATATTTTAGAAAATAAATCTCCTTTCCTTCCGTTCCACATCACTGATGAAATGAAACAGCACCACAACCAAAGGCTGCTATTATTCAAATGTTTCATACGTCGTATATATCCAACATTAATATTTATTTTTCAGCTGATGATCAATGGATGATTTCGTAATTATTATTGCTTCAGTCCTGACAGCCAATATATAAATTTACTACAAGTGAACTCCATATTTTTTGAAAGTTTGAGGGTTCTAAATCCACAAAGAGCACAACAAAAAGACTCTGACAGAAATAACATGTTGAAAATGAAAATCCACTAAAAGTCCATTTGCATGATTTATAATAAACATGGATAAATATAAAAAAATACAAAAATATCAATTTTTAAAATACTAATAAAAAAAAAAGCAATTAAGCATGTCATCAAAAATTTGAAAAAGCAGAGCTAGAAGAAAGAAATTTTTACCTAGTTCAAGAATTCTACAAATTACTTCAACAATGGAAATTTACCAAACAAAGGCAAAGACTTATGGAGTAGATAAGGCAAAGAATTTGTAAGAGGACAGAATTGTCTAGTGAAAATAAAGTAGTTTGCATTGGTCTGTTTAGTCTGGAAGGTGCTACAACCATTGCCCTAAACAAAAGTTAAGCCATAGTTCCATGAGATACAGAAAACAATCCAACACTCAGCCCATCTAATATCACTTGTGTATGTGCTGGCATGAAACATCACTGTATTACTTGAACAAGACCATAATTACATTGAAAGGGGGACAATACAGTTAAATATTGCCTAAATTGAAATGTTGTATGAAAGTTTCACAAAAATGCCCTCATGCTCCAGTCTTTCCTGCCACTAGAGGAAAAGAAATACAGTTACTTACCACATTTCAAAGACAGTGCTATTATAAAACTCCTAAAAGATAATTCAGGTAACTAAGAAACTCTAGTGCTTACAGGCTTGGCTAGGAAAATCTCTAATACATACAGTAACAAATATGGACAAAGAAAGATATCAGCAATCCCTATTCAGTAACAATGAGAGGAGAATAAATTATTCTTTAGAGTTCAGGACTTACACATCTCATGAAGTAAATATTCTACTATCAGTTGAAGACTGCATAGTAAGATATATTTAGACATCATACAAGTACTCAGATATGTTTCACAATATGTACTGAATACAGAATCTAAAACGTGGCATTAGGCAACTAAAAAATAGATATAAATTTCCTTTATACCTATCAATCACTTGGGTTTGTGACAATAAAATTAATAGGTTTACAGTCAATGACAGTCAGTATTACTCACTGAGTCACATGAACTAGAACAGGACTGTTGTCCTGGGTTTCACAGAACTGTGAAGGAATATTTAATTCTTTAGAAATCTTGTTCTCATAGCACTGTTTTTAAAAACATTGTATACTTCCAAATTCATACAGTTTTATTAAAGTGCTTTAACTTTTTAGTAAATAAGCACTTGCAACAGAAGTGTTCTTTGCCAATGGAAACGTAAGGTACACTCTGTGATTTTGATTTAGACACACCTTTCCTGTAGTCCTGGACCCAATTTACTGAAAAAAAGAGCTATGTTATTTGACCAGTGTTTTAAAATTACAGTCACTCAAAGATGGTTTTGACAAGGCATCCACAGATTTCATCCCCTCCCTTCAAGAGAATGCAAATTGACTTCTCTGTTTAAAACTATTAACATCTGGGAAAAAAACCTCCTAAAGCAAAATCTTAAGTAAGACTTAAATAGTAAAGCTACAAAACAGCAGTTATTAAAAAATGTGAAAAAATAAAACCAGAAAGATTTCAAAGTTATTGCTAACAAAGAAAAAAACGTTAGTAGTCTTCCTAGAACTAAAATACCACAGTTGCAGTAGTTTATTTCTCCACATAATTTTGCAATTATTCATCAAAATATGCAAGACACTTACTGAAACTTTTGTCTCAGAATTCCATAGCTAGGTTGTACTGTAAAGACATCATTATACAAAGTCTAACATAAAGGCAGTATATCGTTAATATTTATAACTTGAAGATATCATACAGTGGGCTTAATATTTCTATACAGGAAATAAATAGTTATTTAGTTCCAGACAACATGATAACATCTCTTTCAGCTATAGTTATAATTATCATGTACAAACTTCCAAAGCAGAAGTTGTCAAGATTTAACAGGAGCATTAATTTATGTCAGGGATCCATTCCTCCAAAGACAGCAAGAAGTGCAGAGGAAGTATCATCTTAATTGCCACTAATTTGCCCATTTTTAATTAAATTGATCAGTAATTTATTACCTTACCCAGCAGCAGAAAGCTGTTAGCATGCAGCTTTAAGAGACAGTAGATATCAGTCCTTCTAATTTCTAATACTATCATGGTTCAAAAATAATTTCAAACTGCTGTATCATATTTCTTTTGATTCCTGTACTGCAGGATATGCACATTCCATTTAAAACCCCTGTGAAGCACTCTAGAGTATAATCACAGAATCATTCAGATTGTAAAATGCCCTTGAAATCATTGAGTCTAACCATTAACCTAACACTGCCAAGTCCACCACTAAACCATGTCTCTAGGCACTCAGTCCACACAACTTTTAAATCCCTCCAGAGATAGTGACTCAACCACTTCCCCAAGTAGCCTGGTTCAATGCTGGATACCCCTTTCAGTAAAGAAATGTTTCCTAATATCCAACCTAAGCCTGCCCAGAACAACTAGAGGCTGTAATGCCTACATCAACTATTTTCCTGCTCTGTAGTCTCAAACTCCAACACAGGTCTATGATCTTGATTTTACATTAGAACAACATAATTTCTTTGCCAAAAATGTTTACAAGATGCAACATTCGACTCCAAGATGGGTCAGGAAGTACTCTGCATCCAAACCACATTCTTAGGTCTTACCTGAAATTTGATTTTTTTTTAACTGAATACAGAATAAAACCTGAAGTACTTAGGTTCATGAATCTCAATTATCATTTTAATGAAGGCAAGTGAGCTAGAAAATGTTCAATACCTGACATGAAGACTACAAATACCTTTATCTGAAGTTTCATTAAGTAGTCTATACCAGTTTGATCAATAAAATCACATATTTACTTTCTTTAAAATAGAAGTTATGATTTTCTGAACAGTGTATTGGTTTTAGTACTGCACACTGCAGTAATCAACACAGTTAGCTGGAATGGACATAGTATGTTCACTCAAACACTGTAGAAAACCTCTAGAGTCAACATGAGGTTTTCTATTTTTTTCAATGAAGTCTGATTTAGTATTGGTAGAAATAAAGTACTGTACGAAAGATTTTGCAAAAGAGCAGAGAATAAATTTTAAGTGGTTTAGAAAGTGGTTCATTGTCTCTCTTGAATTCATTTTATAGCTAAAAAGGATTGATATATGTCATTGCTACTGCGTCATATATTAGAATATAATATAATCACAGGGCTACCAGAATCAAAACTATCATTGTGAAATATTCTGTAATACTTGGAGAATGACACGCAACATACAAACAAATAACAGATTCTGGTTTACACATCATAAGTGTACTCAAATGGAAGTGTCTAGACATTACTTCCCACTCACTGATAAATGCACAAAATCCAAAAGATCTCTCATTACAGTAATCAAGCAATACATTATTACAAGTGAAAAATAAGCTAAATATTCTATTTATAGATGATTGTCACAATTATGTTTTTTGTTGTACATGCCAAGCTCCTGTTACAGGTCCTTTCATTAAATAGGAAAAAGGTTTTGGCTTGAAATGAGGATTAATAAGTATGATTTACATTGGGGGAAAAGGAATATAGTTATACCATATATTTACAGAGCAAGGAAGAAGAAAGGAATAGAAGTAAAACCTGTAAAAGTCTTCCATTTTTTTCTTACAGTTTTCCTTAAAAACCTAAGTGGATCATTTACTTAAATTCATAAATGAATTAAACAATATAATTATCCCCAACTATAGAATTGCTTTCAATCAGCATACCTTAACAAGTTTCATAAGCTGGTAAAGGTCTTCAACCTCATCTTCCTGGCATGCAGTATATACTCTTCCAGTATTCACACTGGTACCCTTTATAAAACCACGATAGAGTGGCAAATCCAATGCATCAGCATATAGGTCAATGGCATGGTGTCCTACTGTCTGATACATATAGCTGTCCAATTCATCAGTCTGCCCTGCCACAATTAAGAAACAACCATATCAGGTACATTGTTGGAACAATTACAGATAATCACAATACTACAAAGCACTGAGAAAATCTAAATGTTAATATTTTTCAGTTCACAAACAGATGTTTGGTGACAACACCACTATAAACATGGAAAGAAAAAAAAATAGATTTCTCCACCCAACAGACGTATGGAGAGGAAGACATCTGTCACAAACATGCTGCCTATTTGCAAATTGTGGTGCCTTTCCTTCTTCCTGCTTCATCCAAAAAATCTCCTATCATTTCAATTCTGCTTCCATTCACATGGTAATTTTAATAGGAAGACAGGTCAGAGGCACAAACTCAGATGTATTTCAACATACTCAGATCAAGAAAATTGTAATGCACTGCAATATTCAGAACAAGCAACTTGAACGAGGTTGTCAAAATGTACAAAAACCTTTACTGTTAAAATTGTTATCATGGTCATCACAAAAGGAGACTACCTCTGTTTAGGTGGAATAAAAGTAGACCACTACAACGTTTTAACACTGTTTAATAAGTAAAAAGCTTATTTCCTTAATCATGAGAGAAAAATTAACTAAATTTTCTTACAAGCAGTTTGTAGCCATCAGATAAGGAAAAAGCAGCTAAAAATGCAAGTATCATGAATTAGAATTACATCTCAAACTATACAATAAATAATTTATACATATTTTTTTCAGATAATATTTCTAAGAGATTTATAAAGTAATATATCATTATTGGTGAAAGCTCCACTTTATTACAAGCTAACAAAGTTCACTCTTTTAATGCTAATTTGTAACTCTGGGACTTCTCTGACCTTACACAGAGACATCAAGCATTTCTGCTGTATACCTGTGTAGCACATCTTACAAAGAAAAAGGTCTGTAACTGACCAAGATAACTAATTTGTGATGTAAGAATTAGGTCAGTCACCTTTGATGCCACACAAGAGATATGGTTCTGTACAAAACAGGCAAATCCAAACCCCTAATCACAACTAGCCAACCCACACCAGAAGAGTAGATTTAAGGGCAAATTCAGTGGTTTCAACATACATGAACATGATAAAGTCTTTATGTGATATTCTGCTTAGAATACACAGTTTCTTTATTAATTGAGACTCTCCAGGCAACAGTGGTACAAGATAAAATAAAAAGAATGGCATTGAATCCACTATTGCCTGAAGCACCTCAATTAACTTTCTATAAAATTTACAACTACACACTTAAAGAGAGCATTTGATGATTTTAATGATAATATACTACATTTCTGATGAGGATAAATTAGTTTGAAGACAACATATTTCAACAAGATTAGAGATTATTATGTCCTAGCTACCCAGAAAATAAATTTTCCTACACTCTCCTAGCATTTGCCAGTTCTGCCCGTGACTCATTTGTGATGGCAGCTCCCTTTTTCCTTCCCTTTCTGTGTACCCTCCTACTGTACAGTTACCAAATACCATACTTAATTGCTTAACATATGCTGAACAGTGAACCTAGTTAACATACTTTAGCATTCTCCCCTACCAAGTGGAAACAACTCACTTGCTTTTCCAGTCTCACTTCAATTTGTGCTATAGTCCAATATACAAATACTTAGCTCATCCTCTCAGCTCACACTGACTACCTGAGTTTCTCCCATCCTTCGTCATAGAAATAAACTGTAGCCCATGAGAAACTGATCAAAAAACCATTCTAGTCTAAAAGGAAAAAAGCAGGAAAAATACATGTATCGAGGTCAGTTTCAACCCACATCAGTTCCTCAATGCAGTTCACAGATGCTGGGTTAGAATAATGGAGAAAGACACACAAAGATAAAAATGGATGAGCAGCAGCACAATGGCGCATTTTTGGCAGCTGGAATGGTTTACAGCATTTAGTTGAGCACCAGTTTAGAACATTTCTAGAAGTACAGTGCTACTTTTGGTTGATGACATCATCTATCAGCTTTTAGCATTTGTGCTACTGACCTCACACAACCCCTTTGTTTACCACCAGGAAAATTGTGTAAGCCTTTTTCTAACTGATCTTCTCTTCTTGTGGGCTTTTTTTCCCTTAAGGAAAAATACACTTAATACATCTCCATAGCATCTTCTTTTTTGTACCTTTTCCAAGTCTCTGTATTGGCCTTCAATATGCAAAACCAGACAAAACACATACGGGAACTTAATTCAGGCATGGTTGCGATTCCGTTGTTTCTATTTTTTAAAAATTTCCTGCAAGAAATGTGGCTTTCATACCTGTATTTTCAGCAGGCCTTAAATTGGCAAGAGCAACAATCTGATGCCCAGCAGCAACACACTGCATCATATTGTAACAACTGTCCTTCCCACCACTGTAAGGAGAAGAAAATAGTGGCAATTAAAAGCACAGATAAAAGTTTTAGCCTCTTATAACTTTTAACTAACTGCTCAAAAGTAAGTATTATCAAAGCTGTTTATAAAGTTTTGAAATACGAAGAGCTGTAGAATAGTAACAGTAGAAAAAGAATGATTTCACCATACATTTAATACATATGCATAGTGCCTAAATACAGTAACCATAAATCACATAAAGAGTTTTGTATCCTACTATTAATCTGAGAGGTTACATGAAGAAGAGCCACTGCCACTGGAATCTCCTCAAAGATTATCTTTTATTCCAGAGATGAATTAGTATGTACTCATTACTAGTTAATTTGGATCAAAACCCCAAAATCTGCTCCAGTGAGTTGCCAGCATTAGTAATCCTTTTAAATTAGGTCTGTCACGTAGAGGTGATGCCTAGGGACACATTTTAGTGGTGGGCTTGGCAGTGTTAGGTTAACGGTTGGACTCAATACCTTAGAGGTCTTCTCCAACTTCATTGATCCTATATGTCAGGAATAACATTTCTCCTACATGGGATATGTTGCCCAAACCTTCCATATTTTGAAGATATTTGCCATTCTCAAAAACTTTAATTATTACAGGCAGTAGTTTCAGTTGACACTGCATAGAACATATGAATTTCTTACTGCATTTCACTGCAAATAAAAAATTATTAATGACAGTAAAAAATATATAAAAGCAAACATGATCATACTCTTGTTTGAGGCCAAGAGATAATTCTCCAACACAGAGGATACAATTAATTTTGACATTCATTCAAGATCTACAGGAACCTTTTCTGCTACCAGTGAGGAAAGAATTCTGTTCTCTTGATGTAACTGAAAAAGTGTCTCTATGGGTTTTAATCAATAGAAAAAGAAACATTACGACCTACAGTAAAAGTGCTCTAGAATACACACTGCTTAAAAGATCCATGTTCAGACTTCTGGCCTTCAAACTACAACTGCAGGTGGAGATTCTATGCAGCTTCTTTAAATGCCAAGACACAAAATCCATGGCAGGAACTGCAACAGAGATCTATATAAGCTCTGTAAAACTGCATTTTGTTTTAGAATCACTGAGACTTGCACAGGAGAACATCTAGTACAAGCAGTCCTTGCTACAATAGACTGTTGTGCTCCTTGTGGTCACACTATTACTGTCTCTACCTGAAAGGGAGTTGGAGCAAGGTGGGGCTTGGCCTCTTCAACCAGAGAAAAAGTGAAGAATAAGAGGAAATGGCCTCAAGCTGCACCAAGGGAGGTCCACGTTGGACATCAGGGAAAATTTCTGCATGGGAAGAGTTGTCAAGCATTTGAATGGACTGCCCAGGGAGGTGGTGCAGCTATCATCCCTGGAGATGCTCAAGAAATGACTGGACACAGCACTTGGTGCTATGGCCTAATTGACAAGTGGTGATCGGCCAAATGTTGGACTTGATAATCTTGGAGGTCTTTTCCAAACTAAATGATTCTGTGGTTTTGAAACAAACTTCTTCAGAATGTCCAGCTTTAAGCTCTCCCTTTTATCTAGCCTTCTGCCCAAAAGCTTGAAAGTGTCCTAGAGGAATGAAACTCTTTGGCTATTCCCCTAAATCTCTGCTTTTATCCATGCAGAAATTCTGTATGCTGTCTTGAACTTGTTGTGTAATTCAAACCTGAAGTAGAAACAGTGTAAAACATGGCATCCTTTTGTACTTGACAGATTTTCATAAAGCAGTTGCTTCTGTTTCAGTGCTAAAAAGTAAATATAAATATGATAGAATCCTACTTGGAGGGTCCACTTCTACTTAACATTCTTCTAATGCATACCAGCAACTTTCTTCTAACCTATATACAGACAAAAAAATTTAAATCATACATTCATTCCTTTTGGACACCGTTCTTGATACCTTGAAAATGTCAATAGTATTCACTTCATAATTTGAACTTCCAGGCTCAACAGAGTAATGAGACAAAGACTCTTTTCCTTCTGAGTGACTTTATGCTGAAAAATAAAAGTCTCCCACTGGTTCTGATTTCAGCTACAAACAGCACTTCAGAAAAATATTTGTATGACAATAGATAATTGCCTATGTCGTTTACAGTGTTTTAATAATTTAAAAAATTGAAATCAAAAATTAAAATGTCACCAGAATAAATATATTTATCCTTCCAATTAATGTATGTGTATATATATATACACATAAAGAAATTTTAAGAAGCATATTGATTTTCATATTGCTTACATTGGACCACCAGTTAGTAGGTGGAAATCTGGGCTTACTGAATCACATGGTACTGTCCTGTTATTTATTCTCTGCATTATTTACCATAGTCCTAAAAGCTACCAGTATCAAGAAACAAACTACATGGTGCCCACCCACAAGACCTTCCAAACTAAATGTGAAACACAACATGGTTAAGATCAATGACACCAGCCAGTCCATGCCCATGGGAGGAAGGCGGACTCAGAACAGTCCAGAGAAGGGAGATGAAGACAAGTACTGAGATATGCTGGGGACACCTCTCAATTCCCAGCACAGAAAAAAAGCCACAGGCCTTTCTGCAGAAAGCTCCAAAGTGAGGTCAGTCAGGGTTCTGCAAGTATGTTAACAGGCAGGCTTATAAACAAAATACCAGAAGAAAAAAAACCCCTGGGTAACTGTGAAGATATGAACCTATAAAAGACTTCTAAGCAAAATTCCTTTCTATAGACAAGTATAACCACTTACAGTTCAGAAAATTCTAGAAGAATTTTAAAGAGTTGAAAAACATCATATTTCAGGTTGAAGACTGGCTTTAAAATGTCTATGATTTGGCACAAAACAAAATGCAGCGTTTACGCCATAAATACCACCTTAAAACAAGACTATCAACTTTTAGTATGGTCAACATTCTACAAGGAAAAAAAAACAGGTTAAAGTAGTTTCATACATAATCCTGACCTTTGCAAAAGTAAGAAGCACTTTTCAAATACTTTTTTTCCCCTCTGATCTTTGGCTAGCTCTGTTACAAAGACTTCAGACACTTTGATGTCTCTTTAAAACTCTTCTTAAAACTATTACTGAAACTAAATCCGTCCTTGTAAAATAGCCCATTAAAATAGCAATTGTGTTAGAAACCTGTTTACAGGATTTTATTCCATCCTGCCTTTTAACACATTCCTCTGCTTTGAGAATATCAAAGTAAATAATCCTGAAAGACAATGTCTTATCTATAAAATAAAATTTAAAAAATTGAAACTGATTTTCCCGACACCATATTTCAGCAAATCTAGAAAAACAGACAACATTTCCTGTATTTTCTCCTTGCATGAGGTTTGGAATTATTTGCAGTTGTTGTGGCCAAATCTCACTTTCAACAAGGTTTGATATTTGACATTCCCTGAAGAATTTAATACATTAGATGTTTTGGCTTATGTAAATAGCTACTGCACCCAAAAATAAAAATACACAGCTCACATCTGCACAATTCTTTTCCACTCAGAGACTTCCTAGCTTGTTCTCTTTTAATTAACTATTGTTTCTTCAAGAAAAACACATACGTGTCCTTATTAGAAAATGTTAATTTCTTTAAAAAAAATTACAAGAATTGCAGAAACTAACAAAGAAACTTACAAAAAACATGGGGGTGGGGGGGAGATCCAACCCTTGACAGACACGGCTGTGTCCAACTCCAACAATTGAAAATAGCTAGCTTCATCACTTTAAAACTGGCAAAATTTAATCTCTCCTAAAAAAACACACTGCAAAAATCTATCGTTAAGAGTTTAGGAAATCTATACTGAAAGAGCTTAATGCACTTGAAAGGCAGAAGCACCTGGATGTTGAAGTGCAAATGAGCAGAACCCCGTTTTTCAGAGCGGGACACGCGGCCCACGCTCCGCGCCCCCGGCGAAGGCGCTGCCGGCGGCCCGGGCGGCTCCGGCTCCCGCCTCGCTGCAGACGCAGAGCCCGGGACACCGCAGCGCAAGCGACTGGGGCACATTACCGTACGTCTGGATTGGGCTGGGGGACTGCGGCTGTGCTGGTCGGTTGTGGGGTGGCTTATGTGTTTGGGTTTTGCTTGTTTAGTTTTAAAAATAGACCAGTTATTCCTGAATTCTGCCGTAACACGGGAATTCTTCCCAGTCTCTCCCTACGCGCAGGCAGGGACCGGCCCGCGGCGGCACTCGCAGGCGGCCACTGCAGGGGCCACGGGCAGAGCCGGCTGGGAACGCGTCGGCAGGCCAGGGGAAGGGAGGCAGCAGGAAACGCATGGGCGGGAAAGCCGAGCGGAAAGGGCCGGGCGGGTCTCCCGGGTGGCGCTGGGTGGAGCGCGACCCCCGGGCAGGCAGGGCTTCTCCCCGCGCCCTCTCTCCGCCTGCGAGACGCCCCTCGCTCGCTCACATAGGCGCTCCGTCAGCGCGTTACCTGATCAAAGCCACTACTCTCATGTTGCTCTCGCAGGCCGGGGGCGGTAACACTGACAGGGAGGTGGGCGACAGCCGGCAAGCGCAGCGGGGAAGGAGCCCGGTCGCACAGCCACCCTGGGCTGCGCACGCTGCCGGCTCCTCCGTTGCTACCGCTACCGCTTGGCCGCCTCCCCTACCGGGCCCTCCTCCCGGGGCAGGCCGGCAGACTGCCTGCATGGACCGAGGCTCGGCGAGCGGCCGGCACCCGTGCCCGGGGAGGTGCGCTGCCTCCGCCGCGGGGCTGCGCGCCGGCCGGGGCGGCGCGGCCCGGGCTCGGCCCGGGGGCGGGCGGGAGGAGGGAGCGGCCGCGGAGGCAGAGCGCCGGGCGCCTATGGAGGGCAGGGCGGCCGCGCTGGCAGGCCCGGGCCGCCCGGTTGAGGGTATCGCCCTCCTGCCGCTTCCCCGTGCCTGTCTGTTGCCTTCTGTCCTTCAGCGAAGAACCGCGGACCTGCTCCAAGTGACTGCTGCCTAGGGAGCAGGGCCAGCCGAGGGAGGCCACCCCCTCGAGGTGCCCGGCGGGGGATCTGTAGGGCACAGTCGCCAGTCCCCCGCGGCTCGGGGCAGGGAGCCAGCAGGGCCCGCTGGCAGGGCAGGAGCTGCTGCGGGGCTTTCCAAGTCGCAGCGGACCAGTGGTTGCGGCAGCGGGGAAGTTGGAACAGCAGAGCTGACCAGGCTGCTTGGCTGCTCTCTGCTCGCAGGCGAGCACAAAATGTCCCTCTGCGTCCTCGGCTTCAGCTGCTGCAGACCGAAAATCGGATCTCCTCATCTCATCCCTGTTCTGGGCCCATTTTCTGACCAATCCTGCTATGGCACACATGATAGACGCCCCTGTAGGTTTGAAAGCTAAGTCACAAGCTTACCCAGGTGCCCAGTCTTTTGACACCTGACACACAATTTATTTCCCCCATGCCACAGAAGAAACATGTGGGTGGGTTAGTTCTCTCGAAGAAACCTTATTGCTAGACTAACTTTAGAAGTCCTATATCAGCAGATAAGGGCATTGCTGTTGGTATTGTGGCAGGGTTTCAAGCAGCAGTCCAAGGGCCCGCCACTCTCCAGGCTTTGGTTCCCAGGGCCCGTGAGACTAAAATGGGGCAAGAAGCCACTGGTGTGTGCTTGGTTTCCAGCGTGGCTGGAGCCTGGTGTGCAGGGTCAGCGGGACCAGCAGAGTGCTGCAGGGTGAGCCTCGGGGCTCCCTGCAGTGCCGGCCTGCCGCCTGCAGTGCCAGCTCATGGTTCCTGCGGGGCAAATGTCACACAGGGCTTTGTCCCTCCAGGCTGGGATAAATGCTTCATGCGCTGGGAGGGCTAACTTAGCAGTCCCCTGTAACATGATATTATACAATGCTATATAACAATCTGTACCACTCGGGCTTTGCATTAGTTCCTTGCACGTAGGCTGCTGAGTATGAAGTTCCCAGGAAGAGATAAGATGGAAAAAAGCATTCTAAAAAAACCACTTTGTTATAGTGATAAATGTTCCAAAATAAATGCACAGTGAAACAAGTATATATATATATATATATATATATGTGTATATATATTTTTTATGTACAGCTCATGAAACAGCTTGAAAAGCCACTTTTTTTTAGATGATTTTAGTCAGCACACAATTTATACAGTAAATCACTGTAAAATAGGAGTGAATAACTATGGGCAGATACGAAGGTGATGATGCCTTTCTAAATACACTTTTGAAAAGTTAAGAAGATGCCTTCCTAAATACACTTTTGAAAAGTTAAGAAATGACAATTGATATAAAACTTATTTGCTAAATAGTTGTGAAGAGGTAGTAAACATAAAATAGATTTTTCTGCGTTAGAATAGTTGCAAAAAACATACATTTTAAAAATATAAATCTTCAGTTCATGCTTTGGCCACCACAGGCTGGCATTATGAAACTGAATATTTGACTTGCCTTGGAATTGCTTACAGGGCGTTTGAGTTTCCTACTAATTGATGATGACATCATATGTAAATCTTTGAAAGCCTTCTCTGCTCTTCAGAACATCCTAGGTGATCTAAAGATGTGAAATTGTCTTAGATGTGAAATTCTGATGAAACCACAGAAATTTTTTTAGGGTTTGGGACTTCTGTTTTTTAGCTCACGAAGGTAATGGAGACCTGTTCTGAACTAGAAGAGAGATTTTTAGCAGAGATTACTAAAATGAAAGAAACAATACTGCATGAACTAGTACATGAACTAGTAGAAAATAACAGACCTCTGAGGAACTGTAAAAAAGACAGAACAAAGTTATTTGATTTATTACCCAGAAAATAAAAAAAGAGGAAGGTAATTTTGTGATACATCATCTCTATATTTTGTGGGTTTGAATGATGCATATTTACTTATTTATTATCACAAAAAAGAATAATTTGGCTAGTAGTTGTGAACTCTTAGAGTATGCTTATTTGCAATACTTAACAATGATACATGGAAAGTAAAAATCATGTACATAAATTATTCTACTGCTTTGTAAACTGGAGAGGCCATATAATCTGTAGATGTAATCAGACAGCTTTAGAACAAATGCACAAAGACTTGTAAAGATCTTTTCTAGGCATTGTTAGAAGATCTGCAAAGAGTAATTCTGAAGTCTTGCATTTTCAAAAAGGTCTGTTATTATTAATCTATTGTTGATACAATGTAGCTGGGCTTTAGGGGAATGGTTCTATTGCATTCAGTTTTACAGCTTCTAAAAAAACAAATTTCCACTTACAAGTCAGACTTGTTTAAAGCAGAAGTTAAATACAATACTGTAGGACCGGACCAAGGTCTGCTTCATTTACTACTGCAAATGGAATTTTTGCTGCTACTTGGTGAAGACATCAGTAGTTATATTGCACAAATAAAAAAGTGGCATTTGGGTCCCAGAATTCGAGAAATATATCAAAATTGAATTAATAAAGTGGGGTTTGAAAACAAATTTGCATTTTACCCAAAAGGATGCTGTTTTCAAGTTATGTTGAGTATATTCTATGAGAAAATCTGTTTGCTTTCATTCACCTATGGAATAGTTCTTGTGTAGTGTCACTGCTCTTAAAAAGTTCTGCCATATGACAGTGGACAAAAGGAAATGCACCATCTCTCAAACTGCTTGCCCCGAGACATTCTGCTGTACTGCCACAGCAGCTCAAACAATGAAATCCACCAAAGCTGCCTTTTATCTTGGGGTAGTACTGGCTAGTTTGTGCAGAAGGCCTGCAATGGCTCAGTGTTTCTTTTTCACCCTTTTCTGCCTAGAAAGTTGAAAATAATGATAATGAATTAGTATAACTGGAGGAACCTGTCAGAGGATTGAAAAAAGCAATGCAGTATCCCTAATGATCTGGAATAGTTAATTAAGTTCTCTTATAAATGAGTTCCAAAAATAACTTACTTTCAGTAAGTTATTCTGAGAAACAGTCATTTTAGCATACCTGAGCTGCAGTGCCTCTTAGCAAAGGGCCAATTATCTGGTGATTGGCAGTTAAAGGTGAACTAATGAAGTTCTTAATTAAAAGATTTCCTATTATAATCACCAGTAAGTAACAGAATACTGCATACATAAAGCAGATATAACGTTAGAAGAATATTTCCATTTTGAAACAAAGGTTTTGAAAATGGTCTCTGCCTTTTCTTGCCAGGTCCAGAATGGGAATGTTGGAGTTTTCACGGGTGTAGCTGGCAGTGTGCCGCTATTGGCCTATATTAGGGTGTCCTGCTCCGATTCTCCTACAGTCAGAGATGTTTTCCTCATTTAACAGGTGACAGAATTTTTTGCTGCTCTTAATACCCAAAGTTCTCCATGTAGTATAGAAAAATGGTTTGAGATTTTACAGGAGAATATTTCAGTTGGACTTTTAACTAAGAAACTGGCTGCGGAGTTCCTTTAGCTGCCTGTCATCAACAGCTTCCCTGAATTTTCACTTACTTCACAGTAAGCAGGATATTTTCAATTTCCCTGTGAGATTAACTAGAATTATATTTTGCAAAAAAGATTCCAGTTTGTCAACATGAGATGCATTGACATACTACTAAAATCTAAAAAAAAGAAATTTCTCAGGCGGCATCTCTCCCCATTGAGATGTACAAGGACTGCAGGTCCTACTGTCTACATTTCTACAGCACGACAGATGTAGAGTATTGCTCTGAATGCCACATAACCATACTAGCAGCTCATGATGCCCTAGATAAAACAACCTGTTAAGATTTGCTTGGGCACCTTGTCACACTGCTTCTTTTTAGACCAAAATAGGCATGCATTGACTTGAAGTTGATCTCCATTCTCACAGACATGACTGTAGTGATCAGCAGTGTATGTGAAGAATTACTTTTTTGGCCTATGGTCTCCTTGCTCTTAAGTGCTCCCTATAAACACTACTTAAATATATATACAGCTCGTCCTGTCATTCTTAGTTCTGGTCAGGCAAGGCTTGTCATTTTCGTAGGTGATTTGAATTCTTTCTACAGAACTATAAAATTCAGCAACTTTATTTTGTCCTTTGTATAGAACTTTTTAGAACTCTTGGACTGGTATTCATTGACCACTGTGACAAACAGAATTTAGGCTACGGTAGCATTATATAGGTTCTTGAATAATAGGGAATTGTCCTTATATGATGTCAGTTTTTCTAAGCTTTTGATGAACTTCACTAACCAATCAAGCATTCTTCAGAGAGTCAAAGATGTAACGCTAACCTTCTAGCATTATATCTCTGTCAAAATGACCAGTGTTTCCATCAGGCACTAGTGCAAGCTAAATTAATATTCAGTGGCAAATAAACAGTTTTCTCACTTGATTAGATGAGTTTTCAGTGTTCAAAGTCTTTATTCTCTCTATTAGTAAAAGCACTAATATTAATTACCACCAAGAGAAGCTGTTGAGCGTGACTGGCAAAATCATTAATTTACCATTTTCTGTTAAGCATAATCCGTGGTATTTAAATGTATTTTTCTCCATGTGAAGTCTTTAAGTACTTTCAAGACAAAAAACAATGTCTGACCACCTCAAGATCACCAGGAAGCCTGTAGTAATAAAGCAGTTTCTCTTCTACATATATTTGTTTTGATTGCTATTAAAAATTTAAGTGGAGATGTTATATTTACAGGTTTAAAGCACTTTTATATTCTCTCTACTTTTTCTCCCTCACTAAAAAGATTTGGGTTTTAGAAATGAAGATTTCAATTTTTTGTGGAAATTTTAAATGTAAAACAAATTTGTGAGCTAATCTAATGATACATTGAAAAAAGGTAAATCAGAGATGAGTTAATTGCAAAGAAGTATATGTACAAGATTTAAAACCAAGTCCCTGTTATCTAACATGAGATGTTTTCCGTGAAGCTGTATTAACTGCCAATGAAGACTGAAGACAGAACTTTTGGAGTGTTTCTGCATGTTAGAGACTATTAACCATTCTAGAGAGGAAGAAAGAGACTAGACTCAATATTCCTTAAAATGTGTTCATCATCCAAAAAAATTGAATCTAAAACGATAGGCTTTAATTTATTGAGAGTTAGCCATCTATTGGCTGCAAAACACCCAGGAAAAAAATGTGGTCATGCATAATAATCCATGAGAACAGAGAGAAATTAGCTATCTATTTAATGAGGTTAATAAGCTAAACCACTGAGGTCTTGTAGGCAGAAATGGCTGAGATATTTTTACAGAGACACAGGAATTTAGAGAAGCAGCTTTTAATGAAAAGTCAGAAAATTGAACTGTTGCAATGAAAATCTAAGAAGGAACTATCATCTCTTGTTGTAGTGGTATATAATTTGAGATCATTCCTCACTTACTAAAAGGTTTTGCAGTTCATCATTGATTAAAACATTTGAGTGGTTGAAGCTGGTGAAGTTTCAGGGGAATAAGCAAACAGCAAGTTTTTTGGCCCATTTGTTTCATTGCAAAAATCTTCCTGTACCATAAAATATTTATAACAGAGTTGTAAGTAATAAAAAGGACTATTTTCTTTTCATTCCACTCTTCCTATTTGTTCAATTTTGTCAGTAAAAATACCATTAATAACTTTAACAATCAAAGCAGATTTTAATGTGTCGCATTTAATACTCTTCTTCTCACAGTTAAATTTTTCAAGAGAGAATTAATCTAGTAAGTATGGAGCTGTTTTGACCTAATTAGCAAAGTAGGGAGCTTAATTTTGAGTGATACAGAGAAAGCATTTCATTGCTGAAAAGAAGCAGCAAATCAGTTTTACTTTTCAATGTCCTATTGAACTGTATGACATCATGTGTAGTATAAACCACTTGACATAATCTGCCTCTGATTTTGAGTCCTGAAGGAAGGGTGGCTGTGACAGTGCCCTTTGAAATAACATTGAAGCTTCAGCTTCCATGTCAACATCATGCTCTAATCAGTGCAGTCTTTTTTGTCACAGGGTCTTCCACCTTCTAATTGACCCTGACATATGCTATTCACTCTACCCCTTGGCTTCGGACATACAATTCCTGTCATGGTCAATTATTAGGTGATAGAGCCTGCAACCACAGGGACCATTGCTTAAAATCATCCTACACACTAAGCCCTGAAGTGACCAAATTCACATCTAACTGGAGGGGAAGAAGGGATCTAGTCTTTGATAAAACTAATATTCTTTCCACTTCTATATAGAAAAATGTCAATTTTCATCATCCTATAAGTTACTGAGACAAATGGTGACAGTGCTATTTCTGAAATAGGTTAAGGAAAAGTACAAAAACCTTTACCAAACTCAAAACACTCTGAAATGAGGAAATTGTCTGTATGAGCATACAGTATGCATAAAAATTAGATTACACTACATTTGAAAGGCAGATGAGAGTTTAAGAGTGACAAGTGGGCAAGTGCTAAAAATAAGGGCATGTTACTTCCTTTCCAACATTGCTTTGTCTGTATGCTTTCTTTGATGTTGTTTAAGCTTTGAAGTAAAGAAATGCTTTTCAAGAGTCTGAAAGGTACTTCTGATTACTATATTGATAAGAACTGGTTTTGAACAAAAAGATCTCTTGTGGTTTTCCCATTGGTTCTGTAATGCCTGAGAAATTGCACAATGACAAAAACCAGGACACCTGCTCTCTGGTCTTCATGCAAGCATTATGATTTTCAAAACAGTTTTGCAGTCATTGTTTTTCTGCAGTAATCTTAAAAAAATCATTACAACTTCAGGAATATGGGCTGAGAAGAGCAAAAGTTTACCATCCATCTGCAAAGACTGAAAGGCAGTTTTGTGAACTACTGGTTCACTTCACAGATTCTCTGTCCATAGTCAACTATGCCACTAACCCAGAGGACTCTCCCTGGTTTTTGCTGTGTGAACATTAATTTCAATTTACAAGGCACCATTGCCTGTTTATTTGGGTTTGGGGTTTTTGTTTTGTGGGCTTGTGGGTTTTTTAAAAAAAAATTTGAAGGGAATTATAGTAATCTATAGTCTTTTTAAGTCAGAATTTTTTTGTCTGTGGGAATCTTACACTGGTTTGTTTTGCTACTGACATTTTACTTAATTCTCTTATAGAGAATATAGTATGCTGTGTATATAGAACACAGATCAGAAATAATCTGTAAAAGACCCTTGCATATTTGCTGAGTTTTACAGGTAATACAAGATATCATATTCTGAAAGATGTGATTTTGTGATATCTTTATTTGCATCTCTTAGCCAGAATAGACAAAGCTCTAATTAACATTCATACAATTATCTAAGTCTTTAAAATCCCATCTGTCTTAATGATGTATACATAGCATACCAAGCCCAATAAATACCAGGCACATACAATGCAAATGCTTTTAATTTAAATTATAACACTGCTTACTGAAGCTCTGGTACGTATTCTGTTGTTCAATTGTACGGGTATCATAAGACTTGGAAACCTTCCTTCTGAAGTACACAGTCCTGCATATATCTGAGAGCTGTTAGTTCAGCAACTGCTGTTACTGTGTGCTATATCCAAACAAGTAAACTTTGGAAATGACTGATTCGGCTACAAATGAGTTACCTGGTGTGTAACCGGGCTCAGGTGTTAGCAAGACAAAAACTAACCTTGACTGAACATACAAATAGATGCTAATACTAAATTCCCACAACTTCAAAATTTAAAAAAAAATAAAAGCACTGTTCCTAACATGCATTCTTTTATCTACCCTGCATGTATCATGTGACATTCTAAACATTATTTCATAGAGGAGTTAATTCAGCTTTCAGCAGGGTGCAGTCTGTGAAGCAAGGAGAATAACTCCTGGCTGCTTTATGGTTTAAAGCATGATTCAATATACTAACAGGGCTCCATGAAGTACTTATTTCAATACATATAATGTATTTTCAAAATATTTAATCTCTATACAGGTCTCATCCTCTCACAAAGTGGAGCATCTCTATTGCACTTAAGAAGATGAGGCAATAGAGCCCAAAAATACTGAGACAGCACCAGTGATCTGAATCTTGAAATTTTATTCCCTGGTCAATAACTTGTTGATCGTTGCTCAATCATTCCTGCTACTTCAGTTGCTCTTTGTTTCAGTTTCTCTCTATATAAAGTGACATAGCTATACCTTGCAGAGTATTTTGAGAATTATGGGAGTTTACAGCTGAGTAAGATACAACATCATTGTAGTAATATTTTTAAAAGACTCTTTTCATAAACCTTTTAACTCTGTTGCTCTAAAAATCATTCTTATCATTTAGACAATGGCAATTAAGGGAAATGCTCTGTGTCCTGAATGAGATAATTTATAGTTATATAAATTTATAAGATTAGCTTATTTTCAATGTTTATATACAGGTTCTTCTGGGAAAGTAGACAGGGACACCAGAAGCAGTATTTAAATCTCACCACGGCCACTGATTTCTCTATGCTTTATCAAATAACTTATTTGCAAAACTACCAGATGGGGAGAGAAACTGCAGTGAGAAAATAATGGTGAGGTTTGTAGTACAGGAAAAAAAGATTCAGACATTAGATACATTATTTTAACAGCACAAGGAACTTTAAACATTTAACAAACTTCTTAAATAGAAGCTTTTCATTGATCTCTCTTCTGCAAGGATAGCAAAAGGAAAAGGTGAAAGAAAACCATACAGCTAAAGCTGACACAAATCCTAACCAAACACAATTAATAAGGAGTATAAAAATGGTAAATATTTGAATGATAAATCTTGTGGCAGTCTAGGAGGCAGAAGGTTACTATGGGCTTTGCATTAAAGATTTCTAATAGGATATATCCAGTCTCTCCTCCTTCCATTATGGATAAAATTGGTAAAAAACTGCTTTGAAAAATTTGATTCTCCCAGGCTCTTATGCATACTACAGCATTAAAAGCAAACATTTAAAGATAGAAAACTTGTGAAACCTCAGTGCATTTTTTAACCCATTTACAGGCAGCATTAGATCAACAGCAGAAATAATTGCTGTCAGTTTGTACTTTTTGACCAATAATTCTCTGTATTTTCTGCAAGAAACTTGAGTGATGCAAATGACCTTATTTTTACAGCATGCTTTTATTAAATAGTTTATTATTTTGGCAGACTAATAAAGATTTTGGTATTTGCTTTTATTTGCAATAATATTACCACGACATAAAAAAGGATTTTATGTTCTTTTTGAGGAACAAGGAGGATAAAAGTGTTGATGGATAGTGCAACTAAGGCATCAGCAATGAGCTGGAAATGAGACACATAAATATGAAAGCAGAGCTAAGAAAATAGAACTGCACCCTTGGCCTTTCTTAAAAGAACATGCACATGCCATGGTTCATTCATACAGTTACAGAAACTCCTTTTGTTTTTAGTGAGTCAGTGAAAATATGCAAAGACTAAAATATTACAAAGATTCTCAGTTGTTTGGCATATTTCTGTAGTTAATGTAGTCGTGAAATGTTTCAAAACATTTAGAGAAATGACTGTTGAAGATGATTTTTTAGAAGACATGTATTTTCTTTGAAGTATAAATTTGTCCTTTTTTTCAAGTTATGTCTTAGACAAAGGTGGTGAAGCAGTATCAGTGTTCAGTTTTCCTTTTTTTTCCCTTCAAACAGACCTAATTCTTTAAAGATCAAATAGCTGAGACCTCATAGCCAGATCAGACAATCACACCAAGGTTTTAAAAACAAAATTATCAGTCCTGTAATAAAAATAAAAGAAGCCTAGATAGCATGTAATAGAATTAATCTTATTTTATATTGGATGGGGAGTTTGGTTTCAGATTGAGAAGATTGTGGCTATAATATTCATTTTGCAATAATCTGAGATCCTTGAGAATGGGTGGTGTTAGGTGCAAGCAGGGGGTATTCAGCAGTAAGAAATATATTGATCAAACACATAATTGGATGTGCCTTGGAAATAATGAGGGATTGAGATTAAATTTGATTTGAAAGATTTGAATTTTGCTTATAGCCACTCCTCAAAAAGACAGTCAAAGTAGAAAAATATGAACAGAACAAATACCACATGAAAAAATCTAAACAGGCAAACAAAACTTTCCCTAACTGGAAATTTGTTTGTTCCATTTGCCTTTTCTAAAAGGCAGCCAGTAAATAGGAATCACGAAGTATGAGTTTCTTAGAAGAATAAATCTAGCAATTAATTATATGTCAAGGCTTAAGAATCAAAAAAACTGCTTATGCCCATTGCCAGTCATTCACTCCCTGTCAGTAGTAGTTCACATCTTTCCTGGGATGGCATCCAACCACAGTGGCATCTAAAATATAGCAGGCTATATTGTTACAGTTGGAGGTGAAATTGAAAGTTGCACCAAACAGAAGTGACAAATTCACATTGCTCAGTGTTGCCTAGCAATAAGAGATGAGTTTATTATGATCACTTGACTCCATATCCATCGGAAGGAGGCTTTGTATTCGCACCAAAATGCCACTAGTCTTACAGGCAAAAGGGGCAAAAATAGGGTGGGCAGAAGGAGGGAACAGTCACAATAGTTGTGAGTATGTTCCGTATTTCAATATTTCTCTCTGTCTCAGGGGAACGAGTCAGGAAGGAGAAGGCAGAGCCTGCCTCCAGCTGAACTCTTTGAGATTGGCCAGGTAGCTTGTTACAGACCTTAATCATGCTTTTGAGTGCCCTTAGTAGTGCTGTTTCATTAGTAATGGCTTGGAGTTCAGGCCCTGCAAATGAACTCCTTACTGAATGTTCCCAAGAACTGCTCGGTAGTTGTTTTCATTGTGCAGAGCTTTCCATTTGCTTCTGCTCTAATTTCATTTTTTTCTTTCTTTTTTCCTTTTTTTTTTAAGAGTAAAGGACAAGTCATCAGGGAGCTTTTCCCTCCTCAGACACCTTGTTCTTTTCTTTTTTGACCACTGTTTATGTGGGAAAACATTTATTTCTATCTTGGGCATTGGACCTTGTCTCTCAGGGTATTAATTACCTAACTATTCACATAAATGCGTTTCTTTTAAAGAACATTTAGGTATCCTTGAAGACCTTACTGGACACCCACACACATATTTAGGCACATAATCAATTTTAAAAATCAATGCAATCGTTTCTATTAAACTGGCACCCCCCCCTCCAATAACTGATCTGTTTCTGTGTTTTTATGCCATCTGCATTTTTGACAACTGAATATTTTTGACAGCATGGTCCATTGTGCCCAAGTTCACATCATTTTTTTTTTCTCTCTTTTTTTTAAAACATCATATGACTACATATGTAATAAGAAAATGGGTTATATCACACATTTTGCTTTACAGATTTGGGTTCACAGTAGATTTTTTGAACTGACAAAAATTGTACGAGAAGTATTTCTATTATAGGAATGCATTTATTTTATAGACATTATAGTTTAATGAAATGCTATGTAAATACATTGAAATTATAAAACAGTTGTGATTTTAAGAAGCTTTAGAAACAAAAAAATAAAGATGCAATTTAGAGATTATATAGTTTACGTAAAATAGAATAAAATATAGATAAAAATACTCTCTCGTGTGAAATGTTTAATTAAAAACGCTAGTGCAGAATTACATCCTTAGTTTATGTGTTCATCTAGCCAAATTAACTGAATCTATGAAAATTTTAGAGCATAATTTTTATATTTTGTGTACAAAAATGCAGCTGTTGTCTCAAATTGTCACTTAGGCAGTATGCTTTGAAGGTAAAAAACTGAGGTACTTGCATTTTGTAAATGTTTTTGTAAAAACCTTTCGTAACTTTGGTCCTTTCTTTATTTCAGATTCAACGTGTTACAAACAAACATATTCCACCTGTTACAACAATCTGGCATATTACTTCCTTGATACGTGATGATACAATACCTCTCAGGTTTGCTGAGTAGCAAAGAGAAATGTAAGCAAATGAAAAGGTTTTCCACTTTCACAGTTTTTTTCTGCTTGGGGTTCTGTTTGTCTGAGAACCGTATGAATAGAAGCCATATTTTATAGTATTTCTTTAACCTCTGCCATCTGGTGTAGGTTAGTTTTTCCACTGCCAACATATCCTAGAGGCCCCAGTACCAAAATGTTTAATTTCTAAGTAAACATTTGGACTTTATAAATCCAGTTTAAAAAAATAGAGCGTTATTTTTTTAAACTTTATACTACATTTCCCACTACCAATGACATTAATAAACACACAGACAGGTATATGGGTTTAAAGGCTTCTGGGCCCGACTTTTCTGTAGCTGACCTCCAGAGATGTTAGGTCACCTGACATCTTTAATCACCAAGTCATGCTCAGTTATCAGGAAAGGACTTGAATATTCCCTACTGACCTAAAGCCTGAAGTTGTGTCAAGGGATTTGCACCACCACAGCCAAAATTTTCCAAATGACGTATGGTTTCAGGCAAATGATACTCACCCATGCCAAAGCCAGAGCTTTAACTTGTTAATTTTCTTTTAATTTAATGCAAAGTAATTTCACTGCAACAAGAGAGGATTGGTGCTACAAAAGAATTTAGGCAAGTAACTCACCACTTAAGAAAACCAAAGAATGTAATAACCATATCTCCAGCAACTTCCTTATGTCTGAGGAAGGAAAAAACCACAAAAATCATGTGCCAGAATTCGACTACCAAGAGGATTAAAAATAAAGAACAGTAACTTAATTAACAAGTGGCTCTTTTTTGAGCACTGAGCTCTGAGCTGCTGTGCAAAAGTTATGCCCATTTAAATTAATTTAGAATTTGATTAGTTTAATCAGTGTGATTTGGTAATGAAGATTCATGGTATTTGCTGAATTTAAATGATACTTGTCCTGAGGATAATTCTTCTTGCGGGACAGTATGGATGAAGAGATGAGGTATCACCTTTCAGCCGATCTGGGGTGTAAAATTCTGTGTTACTTTCTAGACCACTAATTGCATTTATTTTATTATGCTGAGTTATAAACAGCAGCATCTGGGGAGTGAACATCCTCTCTCTGCCACAGCAATAGTGAATTCTTTTGCCTGGATGGACACCTGGTTAAATTGCCTCAGTATGAATCATCAGAACAGATAAATCAGTGCCCACACTGTGATCTTTTTAGTCATCAGCGAAACTTGCTCAGTTTAATTTAGTAATTTTCTAATTCCAGCTCACTTTGAAATAATTTATATTTTTTCATTGTGGTTCTTGAACCTACCTGAATTGGAGTGGAAGCCTAGACATGCCATGAAAGATTTACCCCAGTATTTCTTTGTAACCATTGATTAGCCCAGCAAACCAGCACTCACATTTGTGTTGTGCCTGGAATCACGTTTGTGTGGTGCCTTCAGCACCTCTTACCAATCAGCTCATTCTCTTCGCTTCTGATTCTCAATGAACTCTACCCTGGATGTTCTGTGCTTGGCTGGGCATTTTAAGAGTGGATTTAGCCTTAGCAAACGAAACCATCTTCTTATCTTCCCTCTTCTGCCACAGTCTTTCCTGTAAATTTTTGGTCAACATAAGAATTTTTCAAAGGACTGGAGATCACAATATTCATGCAGGTTTTTTGAACATAAACACCTGTGTGAGAAGGAAAAGAATCAAAGTCAGAGCTTCAGCAAAAAAGACTAGAGTTGGTCATTGCATGTTTGAGCATTCAGTAAACATGTAGCACAGCCTGGCACAACACTGTTGCTGTTTTTCGTATCAGTAGTATCACAGAATCACAGAATCACAGAAATTCTAGGTTGGAAGAGACCTTTAAGATCATCGAGTCCAACCCATGTTCTAACACCTCAACTAGATCATGGCAGCAAGTGCCACATCCAGTCTTTTTTTAAACTCTTCGAGGGATGATGACTCCACCACCTCACTGGGTAGATGATTCCAGTATCTGACCACTCTTTCTGTAAAGTACTTCCTCCTTAATTCTAGCCTGTATCTCCCTTGACGCAGCTTGAGACTGTGTCCTCTTGTTCTGTCTGTTGTTGCCCGGAGAAAGAGACCGACCCCCAGCTCACCACAGCCACCCTTCAGGAAGTTGTAGAGAGTGATAAGGTCACCCCTGAGTCTCCTTTTCTCCAGGCTGAACAACCCCAGCTCCCTCAGTCGTTCTTCATATGGCTTGTGCTCCAAGCCCCTCACCAGCCTCGTTGCCCTCCTCTGGACACGCTCAAGCAACTCAACGTCCCTCCTAAAGTGAGGGGCCCAGAACTGGACGCAATACTCCAGGTGAGGCCTCACCAGTGTAGAGTACAGGGGAAGAATGACCTCCCTGCTCCTGCTGGCCGCACCGTTCCTGATACTGGCCAGGATGCCATTGGCCCTCTTGGCCACCTGGGCACACTGCTGGCTCATGTTCAGCCAACTGTCAACCAGCACCCCCAGGTCCCTTTCCACCTGAGCACTGTCCAGCCACACCGTCCCCAGCTTATATCGGTGCAGGGGGTTATTGTGGCCGAAGTGCAGGACTCGGCACTTGGACTTATTGAACTTCATCCCATTGGATTCTGCCCATCCATCCAACCGTTCCAAGTCCCTCTGCAAAGCCCTCTGTCCCTCTAACAGATCAACACACGTTCCCAGCTTAGTTTCATCTGCAAATTTGCTGAATATATATAGGAAGAATCTGGGAGTAATTTTTGTTAAATTGTGTATTTTGTCACTTCTGTCTTAAACTGGGTGTAAAATTGATCCTAACTCACAATCTCTCCCAGAACAGATTGGAGGGGAGGATCCTCAGACTAAATTCCAGCGCTGGGAACTGATACCCAAGTCCTAAGGGATGGGTTCTGGGCTCTGACTTTTTTTCTGTATTTCCTATTTAATAGCGACCTTCTCTTTTTTCCACTAACATATATCCAAATCAGATTTGTCTGCAGCCAGTCTGCCTGCCAAGGGTAGGCTTAGGGTTTCACTTGGCAGCCTCTTACCATGTTGGGCACTTTGTGATGCCATTGTTAGGCTTCAACTGGTTTTGACGTGATTGCACTGTAATCAGTCCAATAAGGAAGAAACTCTAATATTTAAATTCTCTATAGAAGTGAATGTACCTACAGATTCAAAGTGGTGGTGAAGTGTGTGGATTTTTATCAGGTGTAAATTAGTTTCGTAATTTAGATTGTTATGTTTGCTGAGTACCCAAATTCTGCCCCAATAATTAATGGGGTTTTTTTAAATATTATATGCATATAGCATGTATATATTCCCTATTTTTATTAGGTAACATGCATGGAGAAAAAGAAGAGATACTCTTAATATTATGTATAACATATATTCATCCAGGAACAATAAATAATAAACAGTCTCTGGAACTTGGCAGAAGTTTAATTCAAGGGCCATCATGGACTGCATAGTTTTGGTTTTGTGTAATAAGTAGTCAAATAACATTCAGAAATTGAAAGTGTATTTTTCTATAATACACATTTTCAAGCAGGTTTCTTGGCATGCATTTTGTTTGTACTGTGCTTGAAGTTGTTTATGGCATTAGTGGTTAGTGTGTTTGTGCATGTTTGCATTCTGTCTGTTTATGAAGTATTTCACTGGTACCCTTACACAGCATGTGGTCGGTCGAAGATTATTTTTGATAGTGTGTGTAGTCATGCATTTTGGTGAAAGACTTTAAAGTAAAGTGAGTTAAACCCTGGTTATCTGCAGTTACATAAAGACAGACTTACAGGGTGTACATCTTCACGTAAGTTAGATACAAATAGTAATGCACCATTTTAAAGATGAAAGAGTGAGCTGGTGCCAATTTGTCCAACAATCATGGCAATTTGAGTTGCATAAAGATAGGCCAATTCTATTAATAACTGGAACATTTGTATATTTTTATTATCATAGATGTCAAAAATAATTAACAGATGACTCATTATATTATAATAATAACATGTGTGTAACTAATTTTTGAACTGAACTACGGAAGCACAAACAAACCTCTAACAGGGATAATTTAAATCCCTTCAGTCTTTAATTGACAGCTAAGTATAGGCAATTCTTTCAGGACCCAGACACAGGGCTGTGAAATTAATCTGTGAAGTACACTGGGCTTAGAGTGTTAGTTGGTACTTTTCATGGTGTTTTGAAAGTATGGGTTGTTCAGCATGTATCTAATGACATTACAGGAATATTACTTGCAGAAAATGTAGATGCTGAGCAGCTGTAGACACGTACAGACGTCAGTTCTGTCAGGATTTTGTGAACGTTGCAGAATAAAATATTATTGCTTTATTTAGATGCCTAACCTCAATATTAAGAGCACTATTTTTCCCATGAATCTTGCAACTTAAGTGAAACAGAGCTGACCAATAATTAATTCTTACGAAAGTTCCACATGTAGGTACTATTTCATTGCTATTGTTAATAAAGTTCTTCAAGTTAGGAAACTCCATTATATCAGCTCCAATTTTCTTTCTTTTGGGCCAATTTAAATTTTTTCATTGTTCTTCTTAAGCCTTCTTTCATTGGAGTGGAGAATTTTTTCATACAGGTCTCTTTTTTTTTCCCACTCGAGTAATATTAGACAATTTTCTAACACTTCTTTTACATTTCTCAAGTGTGCATTTATGAGAGTTTAAAAAAGATTTTATTAAGTTTTTCTATATTTGAATAAGAGAATAAAATTAATGCATTCATTGAATATCATTTATGTTGTGCACAGTTTTGTATCTACTTTCTGTACATAAAATGTTATACAGTTGTATCATTTATAACACCATGCTGTGCTGCACAACTAGTTTCTTTTTATGTATAGTACTGTAACATGCAGTGAGACCTTTATTTAAGAATAATTGTTTACAGGACTGTAAGAGAATTCAAAAGTCAATAGGTAAAGGTGGAATTCACACCCTCTTAGTATTCTTCCTCCTTGTAACATGCCATACCTATGGTATTCTTCAAAAGTCTAAATTCAAGCCACAGAAAATAACATTTCTATCCCTCAGGACATATAAGCCATTCATACAGAAATGAGAAGCAAAATGTGTACAGAAATAAACTTTAAATCTTATGAGAGTAGCAGCAGGTTCATGGTGTCAGGAAGAAAAATAATTATGAAAAGAAGCCAAGCCTGACAAACTGAATTGTGGCTCATCTGAATGTTCTTGAACTTCATTTCACTAACAAAGCAGAGAGTTAAAAAAGGAAAAATTAGGAAAAAAGTCCTCCTTATCACTGTAATATAGTAGTTTTAAGAGAAATGAGTATATACTATACAAATTCATAGATCTTCGCAACTGTATAAGTATTTTCAATGTTTTAAATTGGGACCAGAGAAGAGGATATTAGTAAAAGCTGTATGATCATACAAAGGATGGAATTTGGTGATAACTTGTCTAGAAATGTGTACAAATGTATACAGAATCAGTGTAAAATCCAAATAATTTTTCGTGCAAGAAATGGCATATTTCTATGTATTGCTATGCAATGATTTATGAAATGTAGAATATGTATTCTATATTATTATATAAAGAGTCTATGCATAGCATACATAGAATATGGAAGAATGCACAACTTATATATATACATATACACATGTATGTGTGTGTCTGTCTCCATATCCTTTCTCTGTGTAGATTCCATCTTCCAGTTCATGTTTTTGTGTAAATCAGGAGTGATTTTTAAAATTCCAAGTTTAAAACGTTTTAAGAGTTTATTGTCAAGTCCATTATATATAGTAGATCTATATTAACATATAAGAAATGAGCTAAGACAATACAAAACTACTCATTTTGGGCTGAGTCCAAATACTGGCTCATATGCCAACTACTTACCAGTATAATATTTAGATAATATTCTTCAGCAGACAAGTTTTTATGTTGTAAAGAAAGATCCATGTAACCTGGATGTTTTTGAAAATAGAACTTAACTTTTATGTTATTTAAGTGTTTTAAGCATGTTAGCCTTTATATCTTCCAATCTGTGCTTTCATTTCAGTGAGAGTACTGCTGGAACAGCAATTTATCTTCCAGGAAAATTCAGTAGATTTTTGAGACTCAAAGCATGTAAGAAGTCAGGCACTGCCCAAGTGAGCACAATATGCACAATCCCCTGGAAAGCATTTTTAAACCCTGAGATAGAATTTTTGGGCTTGCAAACAATAATAAAGTGATTGTCTAAAATTTTGCTTTTAATATATGTAAACATCCTAAGGGATTGCAAATGTGTTCCGCTTCGTTATATGTTTTGGCTTCAGACATCATTACCCTCTAAAGTCACTTCAGTTCCAGGTGTGACTCTTTGCAATATAAGAAGTCAAGCAGCTAGTTAATTATCCACTTAAAAAATAAAATTCTCTCCTTAAGACAAAAGGAGAAGGGCACTTCTCATGACATTTTCAATGAACTGGAACTTCTTGCTTCAAATGATATTCCAAAAAATTGCTTTTTCTCTTGGAACTGGGTCAGAGTTTTTCTAGCCTTGATAGAATTGGCATCCTTTCTCGAAATCGAAATATGCCAGCCGTAGTACTTTTTCAGTAATACAGTTATCATGCAGAAAATCTTTGATAAGGCCACATATGCACCATTTGTGCTATAGAGATCCATGAACCTGCAAGGTTATGTGACTGTGAGTAACCCCTGCTGCCATTTGATGTTACTAAGTCTTCAAAAAGCTTGACCGTGAGACAGACTTCTTTTTCCCCCAAAGGCTCAACATTCTTTTTTGTGCTACATTTTTCAGAAGAACTCTTTGTTTGAAGAAGCTGGGCAGGGTAAAGCTGGCAGACTGGAACACTGCCCTGATGTGTTGTGACAGACATGTAATCTGCCATTTGACCACTGGTTCACACATCAGTGTTAATGTGAATGTGACACCTCTCAGCATACTGTTAATCATGCATTACTCTTCTGTCTAAAATGTGGAGATGTGGAGTAGACTTTTATTCTTTTCAGAAGACTACACAAAAAACCCTAGTGAAATGAAATTTTACAGCCATAAAAAGCAAACTGATTGACAGCTGCAAATCATAGTCACAGCAACATTGATATATACATATTTATAGATTCCTAGATTTCAAAACTAAAAAGGATCATTAGAACAGTCTGCTTGATCTAACGCACTCCCACTCTAAACATTCAAGGAGTCAAATATGTAGTCCCATGTCGTGTGTGGAAACCTAGAAGATGACCTTCTGCAGTCCAGAAATGAGATCAATTCAGCTTCTTTTCCACACTAACACTTTTACATCTCTTGGGTTTTGTTTCTTTTTCTCCTGGTGTTTCATCACCAAAGTGCCCAGGAGTTCATCTGCTTTCATTCAACTGAAATGCATGTACCAGATGGTGCAAATAGCCCAGTATATTTCAATCCTGTATCCATGTCAAAAAACAGGCAGACTGCTGCAGTTCTTGGTTGCTGCACCTCATGGTATCAAAGGCTGGCTAAGAAGAGTGACACTGCTTGACGATGAATAAGATTTTTCAGGTCTGGCAGGGAAGTTGCTTTGGAAGCTAAAATCCTGCTTCTACTCTGTAGGAGTTGCTTTCATGATTAATTAATTGTGTTTATGCTAATCTACAAAGGATGTAAAGAAATATAAAAACAGAGTTACAGAAATGTGTCTAGTTAAGATACTTTATAGTAACCATTTCATGCCTGCATTTCAAGTGTATTATAAACTTGCTTTCTAGATTTTTAAAGGAAATTTGCCTAAACCAGAAAGTTCTATATTGTATTTCTCAACATTCTTTTACAGGAGGACCACTGAGATCTGTGTTTGCTATGTGAACAGCCTAGATCTCTGACGTCCTTAGGTCAATGAAGTTTGAAAGTATCTTGAGGGCTAGGCAGTGCAGTGAAGGTCACTAGCAGCTTTCATCTGATAGCACCTGCTTAGAGTTTGGCCTCAAGACTTTCAAAATATCTCCATAGTAAACCTTAGATATGCAAAAGCCATAGCTCTAGAAAAATGATGATATGAGGTTTCGAAGAGTGGACAGTTGTTTATCTTTGAAAACAGAAACTGGAGATAGTAGTTGAAAGCTGTTTGTGGCAAAAGTCAGCATTCTCTCTGTTGGTTTTCTGACTCCTAAATGCTGTAACAGTAACACAGAGTACAATAAAACTTATGCCCTGCTATTCATTCTTCTGGCATGTTACTAATCCCACAAGTAACAGAAAACTCACATGACACATTTGAACAGCAATGTGCTTTCTCACCCTGTCTTCTGTCACATCTGCAACAGTGTGTCTCTCTGAAGACCCAGGCAAAGTATTCCTCTACCTGTTTGGGTTACCTGTGAATTTTTTTCTTAATGTTGTTTGTAAGTTAGGATATGAGAATTTTAAAACATTGTGGAGAATTCTGGTTTGACTGATTTTAGTGGTCTTTGGGATGATTTACAAGTGGGTCAGGAAGGGACAGCACTCTTTTACCTGTTCAACCTGTCAAGCTCCAAAACTTTTCTCTGTATTTTTTATTTTATTGACAAATCTTTATTGCTCTGAATCCCTAAACGTTTATGGTTTTTTTAACTACTGTAGAGATAGATGCCTTGCATGGAAAACTATCTTCCTCCCTGAACAAAGAATTTCAGGACAGAAAAGAGTACTACAGAATAGTTCATATAGCCGAAAGACCTGTCTTGCAATAAATTACAGTTAGTTGCACGTTCATTTTGCATTACCACATGTAGTGTCGGTATGTTTGTTGATAAATCAATGTATGTGTATTTTTTTTATATTCAGAAGCTCTAGCTTGCTGCAGTCATGGTGTAGGTGGTTCTTCTCATGTGCATTGTAGTTACAGGAGTATAATTTTAAGCAGAAGTCATTCTGAAAAGAATTGTTTATTTAGCTAAAGGCACATCATAGATTAGGTGGAAACCATCAAACAGGCCATGGCACCAATATATATATAATGGAAAATTGTAAAATATAAGTCAGGAGAGAAAGGATATTTAATATGATAGATGGAAGTGCCATGAAGACTCGTGGGATGAAGGTAATAAGAGAAAGTTTAGACTGTCTACCTGAAAAATTCTGGACAGCAAACTCGTTGCACTTAAACAACTGTATGTTCTCTACAGGGAAACATTAGCAGTCCAATTGCTTGAGATTTTTGAGAGGCCAAAGGAGCAGCAAAATACATGTTGGGGAAAAAGCTTGAATTGGCAGGTAGGTAGATTAGCTGACCTATTAGTTCTTTTCTATTGCAAACTTCTAAGATTTTATGTGGGGAAAATTCCTTTTCAACCCACGCTGGCAATCTGTTTATGTTCTGAAGTATGATGATTGACATCCCTTTTAACTTTTAACCTAGAGAATGTCTCTGCAAGTGTTATTCCTACATATAAATGTCTAATGCTTTTAATAAAAAAAAAAAAGTCTCTCAATTAGGGGACTGTATCCATGTGCACATGCAGAATGGAGATCACAACAGAGTCTGAGGTGTTATCGCGGCATGGGCAGCACTCCCACTCAGGAAGGATGGGGCGTTGAGAAGGAAAAGGGAGCATTTGGGGCTTTATAGACTAGAGAGTGAAGGCAAACACGAGAAAAGTAGATAAAAACAGTCAGAAAGAAGAGTTTAATTTTTATTGAAAGAGGGAATGGGAAGGAAAGAATAGAGAAAAATGGAAGGGTTGCAAGATATATGAATAGAGAAGCAAGATAGGCAATGAGTATGGAGTAGAAGAATCGGAACAAATAAGGATGTTCTGCTATTATTATGGTGCCAGAGTAGCTTGCTACCTGTAAGCATTTACCTTTGGTTCATCTACATGCAGCCTTATTTTTTTTTATTTCAAACATTGTAATATTTAGCAGGCATCACTGAAGCACACTGCATGGATTTTTGTGGTAAATTGTGTATTTTACAAATAAAATTCAGCTTATCCATCTTTCCTGTGAAATAAAACTTAAAAAAATATAGAGCATTTAGAAAACTGTAGCACCCTAGTAGAAAGAAGTTCCATGTCCTGTGAGTCTTTCCTGCATTTTTACCCCTAACTGGGGGACTGGAGATGGATTTTTGAGAGGGAAAACATTAAAAAAGAAATATTTAAGAAGTTGTAAATTAGCAAAACTTCATGTATTTAAACATTACAGAAATACTCTTCACATGTTATGGTATTAAACTAGAGCTCATTGTAAAAAAAGAAATTAAAAATTGCAGAAAATTCCAGTTAATCCAGTTAATCTTTGCAATGTTACTTGTTCTGACTTAAAGAAGTTTGCTGAAGCATCAACTTCATTTCTGTCGAGGACTGTAAAAAAGATTGAAGCCGGGGCCTGGAATATGAACAAACAATGCATCTAAGTTAGTGCCCCACAGAATATTTTAAAATTATTTAACACAAATCATCTCAGTGTCAACAACTCATCACAGATAAACTATCTAATTAACAGAAGCCATCATAGTATTTGAGAACTCAGTCTTGGCTCAGTTGATATACCAGAAGGGCACTCCTTGATAAGCAAAATTTTTAAAGGAAGGTTTAAAAAACATTACTGCCTGAAGTAGATTCTTCTTAGTTTTCAATTAACCCTCTGCTAGGTTGGGGTTTTTAGTTGTTTGGATTTTTGAAATCTTAGTGAGATAACAAGCACAGGTTGACCTCATGTTCTCAGGTATATTCCAAGCTAAGACTCTGTTACACAGTCTATTTTATGATGCAATATTTTTTCAGTGAGTCTGCCGTGCACTTGGAACCATGCCAAAATGACAGCTCAGTTAACAAAAGTGTCCCCAGCTTTTGTAAGCACTTCTGAGATAGTTTTATCCCACTTCTTGAAAATTGCAAAGGTTGTCAAAATCCTAAGGAGATAAAACTTTACCGCAAAACACTTTTGAGCATCAAAGCATTGGCTGGTTGTTGCAGCACCAAACCAGCCACTTATTGGAATTGCACTTATTACAGGTGATTCACTTCCCTGCAGGAAATCTGTGGGGAGAGAAAGATGATAATGGGATCTGTGAAAATATAATATAGACCAAAAGTCACTGAAAATAGCTTGTGGGAAATACTGAAAAGAACAATCTCTCATAAGTCTCTGGGGGGGTGATGCTTATATGTTGCAAGGAGATGATCTAGGGCAATAATATTCATTACCCTAAAACTGCTCCTGAAAGTAGTCTTTTTCACAGAGGAAATGTGAAATAACACTTAGGAAGGAGTGAAGTACTGTCTTTTTTCAATCCCATCCTGGGTAGATTATTTGCTACAATATTTGCCAAGTGTATGGCAGAAATAGGAAGAATTGATCTTTTTTTCTGAGCTCAAGGAGATCTCACTGCTGATATCAACTCTTGGAAGTGAACAATTTATCCTTAGCCATTATATGATTCCTACAGCATTCCTAGGTTTGAACAAAGCATACTCTCCACCACCTTACCCAATAACAATACTGAGTTTCCCAAAGTCTTTTAAGAAAGAATTCAAATTTGACTGATAAAACAGAATAATCTACGGATGTTTTTCACAAAATATTATTCTGCAGCAGAAAATAGATTTTAAACATTGGTTTGACTGAGATTTATTGTTACATCTGTGGAGGTATTTAGGCAGCTCAACTACCCACCTTTGTGGTTTAGAACTCTAGTTTTAAAAGCTTTTAACAAGAAAGCATAATAATAATAATAATAACAATAATAATAATAAACAACCATCTGCATATTTTCATCAAAATACTCAACATTTTCAGTGGATTAATTGGAAAATGGGTTATTTTCAACAGATAATGCTTCAAAATAAATGTTCCCTTCTTTCTTTGAAAATTTTCAATGCTGTGAGTTTTGAAGATTTCTTATGGTCAATTCATTAAAAATTATTGCCCAGTTTCAATCCTGTCTAACTTCCCAGAGCTATTGAGGGAGACACTGATAAGGAAAACAGTAAGTCATAATGATCAATATAATGGTGTCAAAATGTCCTACAATGAGTCAAATGTACAAAAATTAATTTCTTTTTCTTCACTTTCACTTGGCACTTCAGTAGAGGTGATATTATTTTAGGAACATTCTGATAAGGAACATAGGGCTAAAGACTCTTGGGAATCTGCAGGGATCATTGAACTTGAAGGGCAGGAGGCCACCTAGTAGATACACAATACATGCCAGTATAATTCTATTGCCTCTAGTAAAATAGACTGAAAAAAAGTCACAAAAGCTGTGAGCAGCTGAAGGAACATATTTGGCAAGACCAAGACAATTGATAATGTTTTTGCTCTGCTCCATTTCCAATTTTTGTTAGACATTTCTCATTATATGGGTTTACACAACTTGAGGTAAGTTTATTTAAAGTTCTAAGGAGATTTCTCCACAGGATAACACTCCAGAGAAACTTTGTGTGTTGTTCATCACATGAACACAAGTCTTAAGGAGCGTAGCTGGATATAAGTACACTAATAAATTCATTTCTGAGTTAATTCTTTCATATTTAATGGATTAATGTACCATTGAAGTTAGCAGCAGTGATGACAATGACATTCTTGTACATTCCTCTAAAGATGTGGAGTATCTCAAATAAGTGTTGCAGAAATAACTCATTTTTCAGCTCCCTGGCAGTTCCAGATAATGATTTCAGATCAATTCAAATTAATGGCAGCTCTTGGACTATTTTCAATGTTTAACATGCACACATATTGTTTTACCAGACAGAGATATGCACAAACTTGATGTTTTCAGATGTCTTCTCCAAGTCTAGGAAGCTACTACATATATGTCCTGTTGTCTTTAACAGTTCAAAAAAGTGATGATCCTCATCACTCCACAAAAATTAAGTAATTGTTAATAAAGCCTAACTGACTTCAATTAATTTGTTTCTATAAAAAGAATAGCAAAAACTTTTTAAAAAGCACTAATAATTCCCCCCCACCCCCAAGTCACCAAAGTATCAGGCTCCACCCCTAATGTCCCTTTGCAAGAAAATGTGACAAACTAGGCATACCAAAAGTTTATGTGAAAAGACTAATTTCAGAGAAAGAGTCTTCAATAAAAAATGGAAATTACATTATTTCTCAAGTGATGATTTGGATTTACACATACTTTGCATCTATAATGAATATACACACAACAGAATGACGGGAGTCCAAAAATGTCTCTACACCATCACTGTATTTTTCTGAATCTGATACTGGCAGCATGATGAATCACTATCTCATAAATGTTAAAAAATGAGATGGCTTGCATCTGATAAGTGTTAGAAAAAGGGTTAGGTTTCTTGGGGTGGTAGTATCAAATTGGGATTAACATTTTCCACTTAGCCCCTTCTGCTTCTGGAGAGGCTGACATAATTTAGTGACTATGAAAGTAACACCTTTGTCATTTTCATTGTACTTCATTTCACCTTCTCATTTGTGTCTTTTTAAAATAAGATGTCTAACTGAATACAGTAATCAATGTGCCATCGATTTATATAATGCAATTGTAATCTTCTCTTTTCTATTCTCTATTCCCTTCTTAACACAATTTAACATCTTATTTGCTTTTTTAATCATCGCTGAACAAGTCTCTTCATTGAGCTGTCTTCAGTAATGCCTGGATCTTTTTTTTTCCTGAGAGGTTACAACTAATTCAGAAGACATCATTATGTATAAATACTTTAGACCATTTCAAATAATGTGTTTTTAGGGGGGGTCTTATCTGTGTTGAGGCTTATCTGCTGCTCAGTTGTTCAACCAGATTTTTTTGCAGAATTCAACTAAAGCTCTTCATAGTTCCTTAATTTAAATGATGCAAATGAATTTACAATTTCAGCTGCTTTATCACATTTAGTCTCTATCCTGTTTTCAAATTCAACATACAGAGTGAGCAGTACTTTTGCCAAAACTGTTTTATGTAGTTAACTCTGTATTCATCATGCTGGAAACAAGAATTTTGTTGCTGTTCTGTTAGTCTATGATTATATAGCTGCAATACCAACAACGACTAAATAGGATAAACACCCAAGAAACACCTGAAAAACACCCACTGTAAAACTATAAACCTGGGGTACGTAACAGTCTAGCCATAGCTACATGTCACAGCATTGATTTATCTTCCTAAACCAATCTTAATCATAGGACACTTCCCTCCTATATTATGCCTGTATTTTTGTATCATCAAATTTTTAATAGTTCAGTAATTTACTGACTTCTGCTTTACTATAGAGATTTTTGCTGATTTCCATATGAATTAGTTTACAATTAAGTCACCCATGTGAAAACTACAATTTAGTAACTAAAATTGTAGTGATGGTATAGAATATATTAAAATTAGTTTTTCTATTTCTGGCAAGCAATGCTTTGCCTCATTGTTTTCTTGCAGAGAACTGGACATCACTGGAAAATGTAAAATATTTATAATATTTACAAAATTATGTTCTATGATATCTCTTATCAAAACAAAAAAATAATACTGCATGAGAGGGTTCTGATATTTTCCATTTTCACTGCCATTTTTCTGTATTTGTCTAGAGCATATTGAGATAAGAGTCATGCCTCTTTGTTGCAATCACATTACAATTAATGGACAATAAACACAGGAGATACATCTCCTATTACACCACTTTTAGGTTGCATTATATTTCTCTTTTTAAGTGTGTTAACTATTACTGCAAGACAGCTCACTGTTAAATGATTTCCAGGAAAACATAACTACCTGCTAATATGTGTAGCAATAGTTTCAATTGTTTTAATTTTCTGTTTCTTCATAATTTAGAGACTGACGTAGTTACATCTACATATGTAACTACATTACATTGCTGGATTTCCGAGAATTTCCTTCATTAAGTTTTATTTTTTTTTTAATAAATCTCTCCATTCAGCCTTTGTGTAATAGCTAAGGGTAAAGAATCTTCAGCCTTCTCAAAAGACGAATTTTCTGCTATAAACAGCGTGCCGTTACAACTCAACTGATTGCAAAGAATTTGGATTGCAGTGTGATTCAAGTCTTTCATTGAACTGATATTATCCACTCAACCTCAGCAATACCTTAGAGAAATACAAAGCAGAGTAACTGTCTTTTATATTGTACTCTCTCAGTGCAAGAATAATAGAGATGCCATGAACATTGCAGAGGTGTCACATTAGCTGCTGAACTAAATAGTGTGAAGGAAAGGGAACTCATTGTTAATTTTTTTACAAGGATGGAATAGATGAACATTGCTTACAAATGAGCTTTATTTAGTTTTAAACACATTTCATGAAGTAAATAGTATATTTCCCTAATTTTCATGTCTTTTGGTATGCTTCCAAAAACTTGGAAGTGAATTAGTGTGCAATTTGCATCCAAATCTCAGCCAAGGGGATGTGGTTTATTATAATACATGGCCCTCCTAATTATTGAACAGCCCGAGAAAACTAGGCACAGTGTGCATCTGTTATTGCTTGACCACACTGCCAAACATAATTTGGCAAGCACAGAAATGTACATTGAGCAGACCTACAGTCTAATTTGCATTAGTTTGTAGTAATTATATGAAAGCTATAACTGAACCAAGCTTGTCCTCTTTTTAGAGCACATCATTCTTTTTGAAAAGAAATCTCAACCAAAAATACAAAACAATTAAATAGCACACACATACACAACCCTGAGAAACTCCTTGTTTGCATAGTAGACTTTCACAGTATTATTTAATGATTATCCAAATGTTATTTCTGTGTATTCTGTAAAATATCAAACAAGGATTTTTTTTCCTGCAGTTTATATAGGCCTTTCTGTGTTTTCTTTCATCCCCATTCAGAAATTTTTTATCTCTTCTGCTGAATTCTAAAACCCTATATGGTTTAATACCATGTAACTGATGATTAAAGTTACTGGTGTTTTTAAATTTAATTGCTAAGGAGTAACAGGAGGAAAGTCCTGCCTTTCATAATTTGCCTTTGGCCCTTTCCATAGTCATTTAATTCAAACTCTATTCTGACTAAAAGAAAAAGTCTTAGTATAAGCCACCTCATGCCACAGTAATCTGGAAAGTATTCACCTAAGCTCAGGGAGGTTGGGATGCTATGGTAAAAATACAATTAGGTTTTGTCCTACAGAACTTTCAAGGAAAAAAATCTTGTTTCCCCTCTTATTTTTCTAGTTAGATCATATATTCAGATAGACAGACATCATGGCTCTGTATTAAAGATGATTGGAATCCTAAACTAAATCAGTAGATGAGGAAATAAAGAAGAATCTCATCTGCAGAAAGTATTATTGTGTAATATTTTCTAGAAATGCAGAGGCATAAAAAGATGAGAGAGTCAAATTCAATCCCCATTGAAATCAATGACAAAGGGTAATCATTCAAACAGCCACAGGATCAAGCATAGAGGAAGGGCAGGTCCTGTTCTCCCCTTCTTTAAGTAAACACTGGCATTTTCAGCTTCTCTGCAGGGGCTGGGAAGCAGAGGCACAGTCTTTTTTGTTGGTAAACAGCTTGACATTTTGTAGTACTGGACTAGTCAAAGGGCTTTCAATCTAGAGTCTGAGTATTAAGAAATAACTGTGTATTCTCTATGTACTTGGGTATTCTCAGATAGCTTAGGGTAATTATTAGCCAGCACACCCAGTCAGAAACATTTACTGTGAAATGACCATACGGAGACTATGTAAATGAGTTTCCAAGAGTGAAAATGCAATGAAGTATAAAAATGAATAAAACCTGCTGAATATTGCTGAATGAGTGAACACTACCTCTATACTCTGAATAGCTGATCAAAGCTATTTTCATAAAATAAACCAAACTTGCAATAAGTTAGAGGGGAAAGAAATCCCAATGAAGCATTTACAAATGGCATTTTACAGTTGACCAAAAAACATTCAATTTCCTTTCCCACAGTATGTGGAAAATAAAGATATCCTTGCTTATACGATAGCCCCTGCAAAACTGCTTTATTTTCTATTTTAGTTGTTTAGTTTACTTCTACAATAAGATAATAGTTGCATAAGAAAACAGCTTTTTATTGAACCAGTCTCTTTCCACATATACGTCCTCTCACTTCAGGGGCTGAAATAAAGCAATGGAGCAAAGAAGCTGGGGAAAAGGATTGTCAAGTAAAATCACACTGGTTTACTATTTTTTAGCACCAAAACCTTCCTTATTTAGTTTGTTGTTATTTGTGTTGGGGTTTTTGTTTGTTTGGTTGGTTGGTTGGTTTGGTTTGGGGTTTTGGGGGGTGGGGGGTGTTTGTTTTTTGTGGGTTTTAAATTTTTTTATTGTTGTTTTCTTTTGTTTAGCAATAACTAACTAAAACCCATTAGTTAGTTAATAATTAGTTACTAATTGATTAGTTACTGCTTCTGATGAAATACAAGAAGTAGATTTGGTTAACAGTGCAGAGTTGTTTTCTCTTTGTTTTATCTTTTGGGGCTTCACAGATCTGAGAATATGACTCATCTTTGCACAGGCAGGCCCAGGAATAAAACATCTTTTCTCACAGATCCCTTCTATTAGAATAATATTTTCACATAGATATTAGTTTGATTATAGTTTGTGCATCTCACAAGAAGGCATTTTAACACTTTGCATAGTCATTCTTTAATACACATAATGCAAAGTTTTCTGTGCTGCAGGTTCCTTATGAGAAGGGATTTGGCATGTCTGGTTTTAAGATCCTTTTTTTGTCTAAAAGTCATTCTCATGAGCATGACCAAATGAAAAACACTTTGTTTTCAGAGTGTATTATTATGTAATTAATAATTTCAAAATGAGATTATTTTTCTCCCTTTGTCTTAATTGATTTTCCACTTTTTTTTTTTTGACTCAGAGAGCCACATTCATCCAACTTGTGACATGACCATAAATAGGAAATCTTTCAGAGAGTGTAAGTTAGGTTTCCCCTCTGAACTACAAGAATAGCCACTGTACTGCATCCCATTCTTGCATTGTAGTTAAACACTTTATCGTATTGTGTTAAAACCATAGTTTTGGAGATACTTAAACAAACCACTTTCTGTTAGTGAAAGTCTGCACAGAAGATCTGTGTCCTACAGTATGGGTACATGCATTTCCTTTCAAGAAACTGATGGGCTTGTAATGGTGCATGAATTGTGTCTGTGAATCTCTTGGAAACAGATGTCATGCAAACTTCATGCAAAGTGACTTCCCAGGAAGTAATTTTCAACTGATTTTCAACTTTTGCAAGTTACTGCAGCATAGTTTGATCTCCAGTCATTTCCAGCTGCACAATTAGAACTGGGGTCACTACTTGGAGCCTTTTGAATGAAGTGATGGGCTTAAATACAGAAGACAGCTTGAAGCCTCCCAAGGAGGGATAAGCCTAGACTTAATTAAGGAACTCAGCTTTAAAAGGAAGGATTTGGCATGAGTGAAGGTTTTCTGTCTGTGGAGCTGTCTCCAAACAGCTCATTGCAACAAGAGAGTGGCATAGAGTGGTAAGAAAAACAAGGAGGAGGGGCTTGCATTTCATTTTTTTTTTCCAGGATAACTCCTCTTTTCTTTCATTCCTTCCTCTTCAAATAATTTCTTACTGGATTCCCAAGCAAAAGAAAATTTTCTCCTTAAAAAATGTCTCTAAGAAATAGAGCTTGTAGTCAGTAGCCAAACTTTAATTTTTTTTTCACTGAAGGTTTCCACTGAAAAATGTGTATAACTGCTTGTTCTTATGTTCGTGTCCGTATTTAAATTGTCCTGTTTACAGGCTCAGCTTCAATCCCCTTAGTTACCTAAGAATAAATCTTGCCTTGATTTTTTAATGCCATCTTTTTTCTATCCATGCCATGTACAGTCTTTTTTCCCCTCAGCCATAAAGATTACCTGCATCAATGAGGCTTTCAGTATACCTGCTCATCCCAGTCTTCTTCAGAATGTGTTTAGCAGCACCAACTCTACTGAGCTGTGAAAGGAGTAGCAGGGTGAATTTACCAGGCTGAAGCAAGATAAATGGAATAAAAAATATGGTACAGAGGGACTTGGCTGTGTAGAATATAAGTAAACAGACTGTGGTCTCTGGAAGTAAAAAGAATGCAGTTAACATTATTTTTGCTACAATGCTGCAGAAAAGACTGACTATGTCAAGGGGCTAAAAATCTAAATTACCACTTCTGGAATTCCCACTTGAAGAATATTTTTACTCCTGTGGGATTTCATTCTGTTCCTTGTGTGTATTTATAGGTCTTACAGGTTCTAATAAAAACTTTACAGAAATTCCTAGGTTATCCTGACTGTTAGAACTACATAAAACTCAAGCCCAAAATTGTATTTAATATCTTTTTCCCCGAGCCACAAAGGGAAGGCACCACTCAGGAACCATCTATCTAAACCATCCAAACCCTACTGGCAAGGAAGTGCTAGGCCAAGTTACACATTTAATATGAATTTTCAGAGAAGGGAAGTTCCCACATTTTATCTCGGGCAACAAATTTCGTATCAGCTTTGGATTAGTCAAGGAGGTCTTTCAGGGGCAAAAAAAAAAACCATTTCTGTTTCAGATAATACAGGCACTGTACAGTGTACATTGCTGAGTTAATTTGTTCCAGGAGTTAATACCCTCAGTGTCAGAGAAACAATAGAAAACTAAAATCTTGATTTCTTGTTCTATCTTTAGCTTTTACTGACTTGCTCATTTTTTTTCATTAGATGAAACAGCTGTTTCATACCTGGTAATTACACATCCAAATCAGTTGTCCTTTATGAACTAAGCAGTTCCTAAATCTACTACTTGAGAACAGTTTTCCATTTTAATGGCACCAATTGTCTGGTGGAAAATATCAACATGAAATTTTTTTGTCATATAAATGTTCAATAACCAGACTAGAAATTTAAAATATTCACCTTTCTCACTCTAAGATAACTTATGAATGTTTTCCACAATGACTATTTGCTCTTGATATAGCATACAAAGGAAAAAGTGATTAAGTGCAAAAAAAAATTGGCTGTAACTTATATAAACAATATATTGTAATTTGTACTAAGAAAATTTATTTCTTAATATATTTCTTTTTAATATCATGCATAAGTTTAGACACTGAGCCTATTGAATTTGGTTCTCCCTTTTTCAGAAAGATTTCAAATAAAAACTATTACTTTTCACATAGATTAAAGGATATACAAAACTAAAATGCAAGATGCTTTCAGATTTTGTGAGTGTAGAACTCACTGTAGTGTAGTGGAGAGAATATCCCAATCTGAACAGCTGGTGATCAGTACAATGGAAATAATACTGAAATAAAATGGAAATAATTAGTACTTGGAAATAATATATTTTCATGTTAATATCATGTGATTTCTCCTTACATTTTGTCAATAAAATGGCACATGTGGGCCTGAGGTTTACCTTGACTAGCAACATTAAAGTGAAATTTGTTTTGTTTTCAGTAATTTATAAAAGTTTACATTGCTTGATATAAAATACATCATTTCTCAGCAGTGAAAGACATAGCCTGAGTCTTCAGACAGTGTGAAACAATAGCTCTAAGGAAAATGTAAATTCACTTCTGTGGTGTTATAATTCTGACACTGAATTCTGAAAGGTAACATTTAAAATGTTTTAACAAAATTTCGTAGCAACGAATTTCTTCAGTCTTCACTAACTGATTTCCTGTTTACTTTTCCCACAACAAAATTATCCATGAGAACACTTACAGCCTGAAATAAAGTAAAATCCACTTGTCAAAGGGTTTCTTATGCTGTCTGCACTATAGTGTGCAATTTATCATAATTAATTGCCATCAGTGGAGGACTTCCCAGTGAGTACTAAACCTATGTGTATTTGACACAGAGCAACCCCACTTCTGCACACAGAAGTCTACTGTGCTAGGATAGATACAGCCTTGAATCTCTACGTACTATCACTGAGTGAATTTTGAAGCTTGTAATTTGTTCCAGTTAGCTTATAATTTTCTTAAGTACGACAAAAAAAACCTCTAAATCATGATTTACAATGCAAAGCTAACACAGCAGGAATTGTATCTTCATACATAATTAATAACCAATGTACACTGTCTTCATATGGCACAGAGTACAATACTTAAAATAAAACATAATGTTGGATTTTGAAGAATAGTAAAACATTTTGACCTACTAATATATTTATTGTGGTGGGTGGTCATGCTTATAAACTCACAGATTGTCATTTACAGAAAACAGAATGGAAAGTTCACACACACACTCATACCCTCACACCCCAAAAAGTTAAACTGATTTTTGTTTTCAATGTGAATGAAAGAAAATGTTTCATTTACTTACTTAGATCAACTGACATGTATCTTTCTCTCTTAATTTTTTTTTGTCTACACTTGTGCCATCCACTGTAAATTTGGTCACCCTGATAGTGCTTTTTTGAGTCATAATGCCACACTAGATACTATATGTGAAATGTGATTCATGACTTACTAATTTGAGATCACTGTCTATTTGTACTTCAGTGAGTCATTAGAGAATTGCGACTCAGGAGGATGAAATTTCTGATTTTTTTGCCCAAAAAGAAACAGATTTTCTAGTGAAATCTAAACAGAAACATTAGTATCAGAATTTAATATCAATATTGTGATATCTAGACTGAGATCATAGCTAGAAGGCAGAAAGAGAGAGACTGCTTTCCACACTTATAATTTCCTGTACAAGTCTATACTATCTCACATTTTTTTGAAGGCTTATTTAATTCATGTTGGCATTCACCAACATTTGATAAACATGTCACTCTTCACCAGGTGTTCTAACTGAAAATAGAGATGGACGAAATATATTCTACAGTCTGCTTGTAACAGGGGTCCACTACTTTAGTGAAAATGTAAAAAAATATTGTATTTGTAAAAATATTTGCAAAGTAATCAATGAAAATAAATATGATGAAAGGGTGCCTACATTAATTGACATGATTTTATGAAAATTTCTTTTTCATAAAGAGATTAACTTTTGTTTACTGGAAGCTGCTTTTGCATGTTAGGTAATTTTTTCTCTTCTGTGCTTTTTTTCTTGAGGGTCGTTTGATGATCAGTACACGTCATAGGATAAATATTGTGTCTGTGTCTGTCTAGGAGAAATCAAACAAGAATTCTAACAATATTCTAAATACTATTCTCAAAGACACAATCTGCAGAGAGCATCTACTTTATCTGACAAACATGATTTCAATTCAGGAAATAGCTCACAATCACTCTAGTGCATTTGACATCAGTGCTATCCACACAGCCATTCTGTGCAAACTCCCGGCTTTAAAGGTCTTCCCATCACTGTTATTGGTCTCACAGATGATGAAGTATGACACTCCATAAACAATGAGCTGGGCCTTTTGTAGGCTGCTTTGCTTTTTTTGGCTTCAAACTGCCACTGAATGTCAAATCAATTTGGCTTTCATTAGAACAGCTTTATATGTGCAAATGTATTTGTGTCTGGTAGCTACATTTTTCTATTTTTGCTTTCCTTTCCCTTTGCTTTTTTTCTCCTTTCCCTTGAATGATGTAATTTTTCTCTAATCAAAGCCAACACCTGTTTCTCTAAAATAAGGCCCTCTGTGTAAAGCTCTTTATCACAATCTGGGTACACTCTAGATGGGTTCATTATGAATCAAGTTCTCTCGGAACAAAGAGGAAGTGCTCTGCTACAGTGACATTGTACATCATAGAGCCTGGATAAAGTCAAGAGCTGATGTAACCTTGACTTTTGACATGCCAACAGACTGTTGTCTAGATAATGCAAGGTGTGTAAGCCACTGTCTTTGATAAGTAATTAAACAAATAATAAATCTGCTTTGTTTAAGAACAGCTCAACTGTTACACAATGCTGTATTGGGTTTGATGGGGTAATGTTTTTTCTTAACCAATTTAAAAGGAACACAAAATTGCAATTTTGAGGATTTCTGGTTTTGTAAACCACAAACCTGCTTAGACAAGCCAAATGAAGAACGCCACACCATGAGAGGAATAAAACAAAACAGGGGTCACAGAACTCCCAGTTATCAGTCAGTGAAGATCTGCTCCAACAGAGTACATTACAAGTAGTTTGAATTGGCTGAAGTTTAGGAATGGGAAATTAGAAGGGGAAAGGCTATGTATGTCCTAAAAGGCTACCATAAACTCTGTGTTGTGACACATTTGAAAGAAACACAGGTTCACTTTTCATGCACCTAAAATCCCTTGCCTCTATGAGACTTTTCTCATGGAAATAGCTATTGGAGTGTGCTCTGCCTGGACTGGTTTAGGATTGTGGTGAAAAAGAGCATAAAATTCCTTTTCTTCCTCCAATATATCTTGTTTTCTAATTTTCATCACAAAAGCATTCTCCCTCTTTTCCATCCATCTTATACAAGCTGAAAGTCAGGACATATTTCCATTTACTTCATAGATTCATAAAATCACTAAGGTTGGAAAAAACCTGTAAGATCAGGGATCATAATTAACCCAGCACTGTGTCTTCACCACTAAACCATTTTCCTAAGTGCCAAATCCACATGTTTTTCTGAACACTTCCAGGGAGGAACACTTTCCGGAGAAATATGTGTTTTGAAATAGCTACCTAACTATAACCAGGTCAGATCCATGTTTTCTCCCAAGTAACAAGGCATTTATAAGTAGCCTAGCTACATGCCGTGTCCTCTTGCTAGCGTTGATCCTTTTGCAAAGAACCAGAAATATATTTTACTTCTTTAAATGGAAAGACATACATTTTAGAATCTGGGGAACCTACAGACAGACAGTAGGAGTGAGACAGAAAAAAAATGGTGACAACTTTATCCCTACTCCATCTAAACATGAACATTTGACACTTATGAAGGAAGAAGATTTCTCTGGACATTGCAGAATAGAAATAAGATGAGAGAACCAGCCTTTGCTCACCACTTTCAATAATGGGCTAAAATGTCTTCAGAGGACCTCAGGCTGTCCAAGAAGGGTCCTTGCTCAGTTTGTGAGTGGATGAACTCACTCCTCTATGATGGGATCCTGTGTCAGACACTCACAAGGAAAGTGCCTATTTTCAGAGCTGAAGAAAAGGTTTGCTTGGCTCAAATACTCAGTGATTTCAAATCCAGTGCTAACTCTAACTGAAATATATTGGTAATCTGCCATCTGTGGTTTTCTTGAGAAGAGATTTTGACTGAAGTCCAGGTCCTAGTAGATATGAGGCCATGTTACCAAATCCATCCTCCTACTCGACATCATCCTTCATACTGTCTTACTGTGTCACTGCCTTTGGATTAAGGACCACAGCAAAGTATGGAAAATGCAGATACTTCAGTTGCCAAGTCATTTCTTGGTCTCTCTGTTGAATCTATCTATAGTGAATGTTTCATTGCTGACATCTATTCTAGCCTCAGTATTGTCAAAGCATTTTTTCATGTGTAATAAATTTGCATAAACACTTCACCCGAAACATAATGAAACATAGGATAAGAAAGACCTAAATTGTATTTTAAAAAAATACTAAAAGACTTCTTGATTGATTTGCAGAGGCATAGCAAAATTCCTTCATATAGTGGCCTCATGAATGAGATGATAATATGCAAGTAAGGCATAATGATTGGCATATTAAATGCAAGATCTTTGTCACCATCTGTTTCCTGATTGTGTCAGCAAGTTGGGTTTTTTTTCATGGAAGTGTGAGAATACACCATGGCCTCGAAGTATCAAAATGTCAATTATACATCACATTTTGAAGTTGGAAGCCCAAATCACAATTGTCCCTGAATTCTGCTTGAAACACTGACAAATTATTACCTATCTGTCACATTTAGCCTTACTGTACAGTAGCACAGTTATTGTGCTGGAAAATAAAACAGAGCAGGAACACTATCAAGGCCAGGTTTACAATTTTGTGATGAATACTTAAAAAAATTGATACAGAAGGAGACAGGGAGAGAACTAAGAATTCAAAACAAATTGAATAGTTGCAGAACAGCCCTATCAAATACTTGTTATTTCAAGCTTAAGTACTTTGAAAACAGTTTGCATTTCTGGTATTTTTCATTACAAATAATGCTCATTCACAAGAAAGACAGTATTCCTTTTTCTATATTTTTCACTTGCACTGCCAGAAGAAAATTGTATCCTGGTTAATGCAATGAATCAGTACGAAGTGCAGAAGAAGAAAACCAATGTGAAACCTAACCAAAATGAAGGAATTTGCACTAATACCACAGGCCCTGCATTATACCCTCAGTGGCCTTTTATCAGAGTTGGTGGGAGATATTTTAAAGTCCCACATAGGATGACATATACTAGCACCATCAGCTACCAGAACAAACAACCAAGAGGAGAGGGCACACAAAAAGACTGCTGATTGTGGTTCTGAAATATGAATGCAAGACTCTTCCAAAACTGAAAAGTCCACTAATATCTCAAGGCATTATTTATGCTAGAGGAGGAAACGGAAGAAATGGGTATTTTGTAGAGCGATTCTTCATTCACTGAGGACTATGGTAAGACCACCAAAAAATGCAACGACCTTTTGATTTGCTCCTGGACCAATTACTACACCTGTGGAAAGGAGATATCTAGATTTTTGTAAAATGAGATATAAAGCATAATCATGTCCAAGAATCTAACATGAACTAATTTGGAAGAAGATTATGAAGAGGTTAAATGAAAAAAGTGACCCTCCAATCTTGTACTTTATTTGACCTTTCATGAAGCATAAATTCTTCTATCTAATAATTTCTGATTATAGTAGGATTTATACATGATAAGGTATACAATCCACAACATAAACAGAGTGCTTATATAATATTTGCAGATGAATAATAATTTTTTTCTGTAATAAGATAGCAATTTATAAGATGCAAAATTTATTCCAAATGAGACTGATTCCAAAATCAGGAGATTGTAAGTAGCATGATTTATATTACATGTTTGGGGTCAATTTCTGTGCCTGTGAAACAGGGTTGCTAATACTAATAAATATAAAGTACATTGGTTCTAATTAGTAATTAATTTTTAGTATGGCTTTGTATTTTAAGCATGTGTGTACATGCATGTCAAATCAAAATGTTTGGGAAAATTCAGTCTGGGACTTCTGATTTAAGCAGAACTGTCCATGAGCAGTTGTGTATAGACATGTCTTCATTACTAAAAACATAATTTTTCCTTCTTCAAAAGGTTATGTAAATGACCTGTAGAGCAGAGGTTTGTATATTTCTGGTAGTGCAACTTGCTCTGCCAGATAGTTAGCAGTCCTTCCATTTATCAGCAAATGGTGAATCATAAGCTGTTGGAAAGGAGAAAAGAATAAGAAAAGTCACAGTTGAAACTTTGCAGCTGTAGTTTGATAGATAAAGTTTGTAGCCTGAACATACATATAGATACAAACCAACAATGAGAGAAAAAAAAAAAGAATATGTGAGAAAAAAATCTCCTCTAAGAACTTTCATGTGCATCTATTGCCAAGGTAATGACTGTATGTATGTCTTCTAAAAGGTAACTTCTGGGGGCCTGACTCCCAGCTTGTGCACCTCCACCAAGATGTCAGCTGAACACAGGCAGTAGAAACACACTGTGGAAAATATTAGTGTATTACGTAAAAAATATGGTTTTCTGTGTGTGCATACTACTGGTATCACTGTCTTCTCTGGAAGTGAGGTCTGGATGTGAATGTGGTAAATAAATATTTTTGAACCTGGTGAAATGTGGACATCAGTCCATCTCTCAGATTCTTATAGCAGGGACTGAAGGAAAATGTCCTTAACGTCTCTTAAACATTTTCTTTTTCCTTTCTGTAAGTGCATCATACAATTTCTTACTTCACCCTCTGTTAGGTCCATTGTGAAATCACTCTTGTTTACTAACAGAGAAATCACTGTAGTTTTTTTTTTTGCTGCCACTTTTTTCCTTCTTGACGGCTCCGTCAGGCATCCAAATGAAATAAAGAATTCTCATTTTTTAATTAAAATATTGCTGTTTAGGACATGATCATGAAACAAGTGAGTTTAAGGGAAGTTTTGTCACTGATATCCATGTTTTTTTGTTCTTTCTCACATCAGGAGTATGTCACACAAAATAATATGGTTTCTTTCATGTATTCACCTGGACTTTCAAAACAATGCTTTGAGGCTTTCTTTCATACTATGGTTAATAATCTTAGTGATTTCAGAATTTTTATAGATTTTTTATAATTTTTATAAAATTATTAAAGTATGTATATTATATCTTTTTCTGTATTTCTTTTTGAATTTTGTATAAAAATATATTTTAAAGTGAATTACATGTATGTTATTATAGAAGCACAGAATGTCCTGGGTTTAAAGGGAGCACCAGCTCTCCTGCTGTGGACAGGGATACCTTTCATGAAGCTCAGAACTCCTTCCAGCCTTGCCAGGAGCACTTCCAGGGATGGGGCATCCACAGCTTCTCTGGGCAACCTGCTCCAGTGACTCACCACACTTACAGTGAAGAATTTCTTCCTAATATCTAATCTGAACTCACTGTCTTTCAGTTTGAAGCCATTCACCCTTGTCCAATCACTACATGCCCTTATAAAAAGTCCCTCTCCATCTTTCTTGCATCTTCCCTTCAGCTACGGAAAGGCTGCAATTAGGTCACCCCAAAGCCTTCTCTTCTGCAGGCTGAATACACCTGATTGTCCGGCCTTTCCTTGTAGGAGAGGTTCTCTATCCCTCTGATCATCTTGTGGCCCTCCTCTGGAGTCACTGCAGCAGCTCCCTGTCCCTCCTGTGCTGGCACCCAGAGCTGGTGCAGCCCTGCAGTGGCTCTCAGCAGAGCAGAGCAGAGGGGCAGAATCCCCTCCCTGGCCCTGCTGCCCACGCTGCTCTGGCTGCAGCCCAGGACACGTTTGGCTCTCTGGGCTGGCAGTGCCCATGGTGCCTCATGTGCAGCCTCTCAGCCAGCAGCACCCCCAGGTCCCTCTGGGCAGGGCTGCCCTGGGGCTGCTCATGCCCAGCCTGTGCTGAGACTGGGCCGTGCCCCAACCCAGGAGCAGCACCAGCACCTGCTCTTGTTAAACCTCAGGAGATTCCCATGGACCCCATAGGAGCTTGTCCAGGTCCCTCTGGATGGATCCCATCCTTCAGGTGTGTCAACCACACCACTCAGCTTGGTTTCATCTGCAAACATGCTGAGATTGTCTTTGATGGCTTTGTCTGTGTCATTAATGAAGAAATGAAATAACAGTGGTCCATAACAGACCCCTGAGGGACACCGCTTGTCACTGATGGACGTCAATACACTGAGCCATTGACCACTGCCCTCTGGATGTGACCATCCAACCAATTCCTTATCCATCTAACAGTCCACCCAATGAAACCACGTCTCTTCAGTTTAGTGTGAAGGATGCTGTGGGGCACTGTGCCCAAGGCTTTTCAGAAGTCCAGAATAGATGTATGATAAAATACAAAGGAAACAGAACAGAAACAGATTTTCAAACAGAAAACAAATCAACCTTCTTAATCTTCTGATTGAAAATTAATAACCTTCACTAATTTTTTCCTTAAGAAAAATCTAAAACTAGATATTGAACAGTTCCAGAATCACAAATGCAAGGTTCAATCTTGCAAGTGCTTGTTTGTGCACAGTGTTACTTGGAAGGATAGTCCCGAGTTCAAAGTGAAGTCTGTTCAATTATCTGTCTGAGTCAGTACTCAGGTGTTTAAAGTGTTTAACCGGGATTTCAAAATATAAGCTATGTTTCTTGAGGCTGTAAGTCTGTAACCATGCATCAGTTCTTATTGAGAAAAAAAAATCATAATATTTAGAGTTTATCAGGAGTACAAAAAGCTGTCTCTACTTTCATCATGCTAGAGTTAAAATGAGCTGGATTCAGAAATCTTCACAGTTCCTTTGTTTTCATTTCTGCAGATACTGAGGCAATCTAGCTTCACTGGCATTAATGTTTGCTGAAACTAAAAATAAATTTCAGAGAAGTATAATGTGCTAACAGTTTTAATCTATTAGAATATTTGTCACTGAAACAATGCCTTGTCACTTAGTAAACCAACAGCAATTAGACATCACAATTCAATTCATTCACATGGAGTAAGAAAATGTCCAAGAGAATGATTTTGCAGCATTGCAAAAATGTGTCAAAGTAAAATCAGAATTTCTAATTGTTCCTAATGCTAGATTTTTGGTTTAACTTCCATTGCTTTCAATCAGATTCAATATGTTCTCTCTTCCTGGAGTAAAGTCAGGATAACTTACTGGTTGGAAATTATTTACAATGGTAAGTAAGATAATTGGAATAACTAATTAAAGAAGTATCATGATAAAAACAAGCATTTAAATATAAAATAAATTTAAACAGAGGTTTCAAAATCCAAATTAGAAATGAATTACAACTTTTTTACCCTAACTATCTCATAATTGTGCAGAAACAGTTGAAATATTCAGATCAATATTGTGGTCTTTACAAGAAACTGCAGCATCACAGCAGGAAATCTCTGAAAATTGACATCTCATAAAGAACACTCTAAAGATCATTTTGAGGTAAAAACAATGATGGAAGTATACCATCACCTAGCAGGAAATACAATGCATGACATACAGAAACCATATACATAGATTATGTTTTATTTAAAACAATAACGAAAGTTAAAGTAGGTAAGGAAAGCTTTAGTCTTTTATTTTGATGGTGCTCTTTTTGTAAAGAATAGTTACTTTTCAAGGACTATCAAGAATTCTTAATGAAGATTTTACTAAAACTTCTGAGACCAGGTTAGAGTTAGGACTAGGTTTAGGTTAGGGAGAGGGAGAAAGCTGGTGACCTTAGAAAAGACTGCTACAAGACGCCTCCCCAACTCAGAATTTCTCCCAGGGCTTCAGTACATCCTGGGGCAGAATTTTCCTCCAAGACTTAGGATCAGTTAGGAGAACTATCCTCTTACCTCTTGGGAGGATATCTCTGGCAGGTGAGATCTGTTGGAGAAGCCTCCACTGACCTTGCAGCTCTTTGAGGAAGAGCTGGAAGAAGCTGCAGGAGGGGTTTCCACCTCCCTGGCTGGCAGCTGCATTAAGTACTGGCTCTCACATTTGTCTCAATCTCTCGCAATTGGCTCAGTCCGAGTCTGCTTTGAGCTACTCTGCAGCCATGCCCGTGACTGTGATTGGGCCTTGCTGATGTGGACTGTGACCCTGACCCATGGGATGACTTCCTGTCTTCCTGACAAGACTGAGCCCTTTTGTTGGTGGGGCCACAGCTTCTGTCATGTTGTCATTATATTCTTCCAAATTCTCTTTTGCCTAACTGCCTTTATTGTTCCCTGAGAGACATGTGAGACCCATAGGAACGGTGAAAAGATTGTGGAAGTAAAGTGGGGGCTTCTGTGAGAACTCTCCCAATTGCCTTTTTCACAAGGGGCTTCTGCATGTCCCACTACAGAAGTGTCCACCCACGCTTAGGGTTAGGCTATAGGAAGAGCAAAAGATGTGAGACCCATGAGAACAGTGGGGTTGTAAAGGGTTGGACAAGCCATAGCAGCACTCTGGCTTATCTGGGAACTCTCTCCCACCTACTATTTCCAACAATGGCTTCAGCATGTCGCTTGGCAGAAATCTCTGCCCAGATTTTTTTAGCACAAGTGCTAGATTTATGGACAGAGAGTCAGATATATTTTTTTAGACAAGTGTCTTAAGGCTTACCTACACAGTGAGTAGCTGCTTCCCACATTTCTTAAAATTGTCAGAATACATCCAGGGGAGGTTTTCAGTTTAAATTAATAGAAATTGTTCATTGAAAGGCTTAAGTGATGTGAAAGTTTCCAATTTGAAATAAATATTGAATTTTCTATATGAGTTAGAAAAATGCTCTTGAGGACCATTTTTATTATAATTATAATACTTCTGTAATATTCTAGTATTTTTATAGTATTTATGACATTTATATATTGATAGCTTTTATGAAAAATTGAAGATTGCCATTTTGGCTTGGAAGAAAGTTCTTGTAGCAGTCATGTGCTACTGTTCAGAATGCTTACTATTTACCCTTAAATATAGTTATGTGATTAAATCAACAGGACTGATTGAGAATTACATGAATATAATATAAGTAAGGTATAAATTTGTCTTCTCAGAGGGGACAAAAAAAAGAGCAAGCTACTGTGCATCGAAGAACATTGGAGTTCTTGGAGATGGGAAAATACATTGTACTGTTCTCCAATAATGATTGAAATATTTTCATGAGAAAGATACTGCTGAGATATATAGGGTTACATATAATACTGCTGCACAAATAAATTGATATCCAATACAGTATTGACACTATAATTTGATAAAACTGTTCAATAGTAACTTCAAGACTGAATGCATGTCTTCCCTGCTCTTCTTTTTTTGCTGTGTTTATTTGTTTGGTTTAATTTGGTTTGTCTAGTTGGAATCTCTAGAATGACAGTGATATGAGGTCTAAACTGAATGCAGGCATTAGGCAAGAAACCTTGCAGGATATTTCAGCATTTCATTGTTTATTTTAATTTGAACTTAATTAATGTGAGATCTCAGGCGCTATAAAGACAATGAGTGCCATCTATAAATGCTAATATAAATCAATAAAGAGGAGGAGGTTACATGATTTATGTTGGAACTGCGCCACCATGTAATAACTGATGCTCGTTACGGCCTCAACAATGAATGGGAAATCAAAACATTAAATAGTGCAAGCAAGAAGACATCCTATTTTGCAGTGAGCTTAAGATACTCTACTTGTAATTCATTTTTATCCTATTAAAAGTTAGGTTAAATCTTTCATTTAAATAGACATCTTGCCTAAGAAAGGGGCTGCTGGAGTTTGCCCAATGTTTCCATGCCTTTGAGTTGTTGCCAGCTTTGCTTGAAAAATAACAAATGCAGTTGCCAAAAGCTACATGCAATAATATTACTGTTAAAAGAGTACTATAGGTACAAGTTTTAGGTATGCACTGCTTTTCATACTTTTCATGCTTTTCAACTCTATAATAGAGTTTACTATGTTTTTAATATTTTATTTTCATTACCTTATATTAGTAAAGTACAACTTCAGAATTGTTTTGCATATCTCTCTTGAAGAATAAAAACAAATAGTTCTACTTTTGAGCATTGATTGGCACATTATGAAAACATTGAAAGAGTCTCTATGAGTAGGGCTGCATTGACACACTGAAGGCAGGTCTAACATTTCTTCAGAGATTTTATTTATTCTCCTAGTTTCTTCTAATTTTATTTATTCTCCTAATGTCAGCACACATTTTCAGATGAGAATTTCGCTCTTCCCATCATTTTCTTAATTACTGTATTTTAATTAATTTTGAAGAGAAAAGATTTAAAGTCTTTTTTCCTCCATACGTATGTTAGCTGAAAAAGAAGAAAAAAAGCAACTGGTGGAACTTCACTGAAAATGTTGTCTTAGGAAGTGTCCCTGTGTCAGGTGAACCATTTCTCTTTTCTATTATTTGAGTGCATTAAAATGAGATGCCCAAGTGCTCTGCAGATTCTGGAGTGACTGCAATTTAAGCTGTTTTGCATTCCAGAAGGCATTGTCATGGAGATTTATGAGCATGGGATCAAAGCAGACAAGAATGACACCTGTGGTAGAACTATAACTTTGTAGGTGAGGGTGTTTTACATCAGTGCCCATTCTTCTTACCAAATTTGACCCTTTTGAGTAAGAAAAAAATAATAATCACAGGCTGTTTCAGAATAAAGGCAGGAGAGCTGTAGATTCCTAGAAGAGAAGATATGTAGGTCAGTTTTTTGTGTTCGTACCTACCTGTCCGTCCACAAGCTCCCAGGGAGTCAGGGAGCTGACATTTTAATAGTCCAGGAGAACTGAGGTTACAAGATTGTGCAAGCCACCAGAATGATTAACAGTGTATACCATTACATTGAGACAGAGGTCATGGAAATTTACCTAGATCAATACCCAATTCTTAACAAGGGTCAAAGATATTAACAGGCTCCCCAGGGAAGTGATGAGAGCACCAGCCTGATAGAGTTCAATAAGCACTTGTACAGTGCTCTCAGGTACATGGTGTGATTCTTGTGACTGTCCTGATCAGGTGGGGAGTTGGACTTTGATGACCCTTGTGGATGCCCTTCAACTCAGAATATTCCGTGATTCTATAGTCTTGCAATTTATGAAAGGCGTGTGAGTAACTTTTTTCATAAAAGATTCTAATGGAAATTTGCCAAGTGCTTGCTTGCAGATACCTTGTCCTCAGGGTAAGCTCACGTGATAGTTGAAATTTTTTTGCTTTTTTAAGATTTCATTTTTTGTCACAGTGTACTAGAGGTTATAATATCATTCTAGATATAGCAACGTTTTGGTTTTGAGAACTGTTTCAATCTATACTGTAGATGAAAAAAAATACACTTTTAAATATTTTCATTGGGTCAAATTTTCAAAGTTTTGTGGTCTTATATCAACTTACTTTTGCTTAACACAGTTTGGAGATATTTACTTTCCTCTTGAGAGAATTTTCCTCCATGATTAGTGTTCGGACTTATTTTGATATCCTTTTGGGAAAATGATTCTCTTTATTTAGACATGAGTGGAACTAACTCTTTACTCAGCTAAAATAAACTTTCCAAGGACAATAACCTCAATGCCACAAATTCAGTCCTACTTGTCTTTAGGTGGACATAGAAGCTGCTTGCCAGCTTTGTTGCATTTGTTCACTAATGTCTAGTGAGAGTTTCAGAAAGTTATCGTCACATCTATGGAACTTCATTTCTTTACCAATTTCTGTGATTCTTCTGCTAATGTCGACTGCCTTCATCAAGGGTTGATATGATGATAGGTTTCATAACTGCATTTTGGGCTGCAGTGGAATCAGCCCTTGAAACAATAATGTTGAAGATATATATGAAGGGTCAGACAATTCTTTTCATTAGCCTAAGACTAATAGCTCAAGTCTGAGGTAAGATTTGAACTACAAGGTCTGAACAAACACTCCCACTCTCCCAACTATCAGTCTTCAAACTGCCTGCATAGATCCTGAGCTTTGAGGGGTGTGTTGACTAATAGTGCTTTATACAAAGGACCTTTCATATGAAGGAGTCTAACAGGCTGTTGCCCTTCTAGAAATGCTTTTCTGCCTCTTTTAGCTTTTATTTGCTAGCATTCTTTCCTTTGCATGAATGAAAGGATAACTGTTTGGATATGTGAAATGATGATTTATTGTCAGGATCATTATAGTAGTGTTAAAAACAAATAACTCACCAACTGTCTGTTCTCTTAAACATGTGGTATCTGAGTGCTTCAGTGTTCTGTTCAAAGAAGAGACTTTATCTTTGTTCATACAATAAAAAGAGCCCCTTTACATTATTTACTTTAGTTTAGATTACTGTGTTTCCAACTGTCATAAGTATGTCAGAAACACAAGATTAAAACATTATATTTTACTTGCCAAAACAAGTAATAAAAGAATGAAAGGGAAATATTCTAGGAATTAAAAATATTTGACTGTTTGAATGTAGATTTTTTAAAGCAACAAAAAGACAAAAAAAAAAAAAGGCGGAAAAATTAAGGGTAGCCTGTTCTCCCTTAGCAGAAAATGATACAATATTTGTATTTCTGGCAGACTAATTGTAGTTTGCTCAGGCTTTCTAATCTCCTTTTTTTCTCTTGATCTGTGTGGGATGCTTTTTGTAGAATGTCCTGAGTTATGAGGATGTGGGAAAGGATCGCTGAAGCCTATTCCTGATCCTGCACAGAAAACCCCAGGAATCACACCATGTGCCATGTTCCAGGTTTTGGCTGATTGTGTTCAAAGGGTTTGTTTTCCTGCTATGTATTATGAACGACTTTGGAAGAAACACCTGGAAATGCTAATATTGTGTAGTGACAGCAAAATGCTAGAATAAAAGAGGGAAGAAGCTGGATATCCTGGAAGTTCTGCAGTTCACCAAGTCTGTTATTTCTGTTCTGTCTTTATAATGGCCATAAAATATGAGCTGGGAGTATGATGTCAATGCATCCACTTTCAATAATTGATATGATGAATAATCTCAACCTTCTGACACTTTCTGTATCTTCTCACATCTCAGGAAACTTCATTCATCAACCACATTTGAAATGTTTAAGTAATCTCAGTGATGTATGGAGCACTGAAACTCCCTTGTTAGAAATCTATGCTACTAACATTCTATCAAATTAAAAAGCCACTGAGCTCTTGTGCATAAAATTATCATAAATTATCTCTGAAGGTTCATTGCTGTTTGGAATGTTTAATTGCTCACTCAGCTGAACTTCAGCAGCTCAAGATTATTAATCAATTTGTCAGAAGGTTTCTCATAATGTCATCTTTTACACTGTGGTTATATGCAAGAAAAACCCATGTGCATGACAGTTTTGTGCAGCAAGTCAAAAGTATCCATGCATGCCTTTCACAATATTAATTTCATATATTTATGACAGTATTTTTCAGTTGTTGATTTCTCACAGAACATAAGAAAATTGTAATTACCTCAGTCTAATTTATCTGGATGGAAAACTAGATTCTCAAAAAGATATTTAAAAGTAAAATGGAGACAGATAATAAAATGGAACTTTTGAATCATTTAATCCTGGCTTACTGTTGATTGTCTTTGCTAGAGCAAATATTTTGCTAACTGCAGTAAAGATGTTTTGAAGATGCCATACCTTAAATGTATATGAACATCTTCAGCCATTTTTCTTACCACAGAATGCATTTTTGCTTTAAATTGATTTTGCAGGAGAGAATTTGTCTTTGATGTACTCAACCAATTTATTTCATCTTAATTGAAACACATGTTCCATTATTTGCTTTGAATTTGCTTTGAATTTTTTAATTTATTTTAAAGGTTATAATTAATCATTTTTATACAGTTTTCTTTCTTTTTTTTTTTTTACAAATGCAACTGTGTATAAGACTTTATGAGTGTGTTGATGGTAATGTTTATATTTGTAAATTTTTTTATCCATCAATTCTTTTAGGAGCAGCATAGAAGTAGAGGATTCTGCATTTCCTGTTCTATAGAATTCAAAAGGGTTTTTGAGAAACATGTTTAAGATTCTTGAAAGTTTAAGATGAAAAAGTTTCAAAATATAAATACTGGAAAGATCATGGACATTATCCACTCTTGCTACTCCCTGAATGATCGTCATATTATTTCCTATGCATGTGGAAAGATAGAGGGTGAAAGCTAACATATAGTTAATAAGTGTCAAGTGTCTGTTTGATACTGAGTATTTATGTAGTATATCACACCAAGGTATTTCTGCCAAAAACTGAAAATGAAAGAAAATATCAGGTTAGGTTTTATTTGTCAAACTTCCTGCATAAAATTAATATATTGGAATGATAAATATTCTTGTGTGTCTAAAAAATGGTTCAGTTATCAGAAATTTGCTGTGAACTGGCATTAGTATGTTATTCCTCATGTATTTTTACTGTATTCCTTCAAAGCCTTTCCTAAAATGTATTATGTCCTTTAGCTGATGATAAAATGGGAAACAAAACAGAAGTAACAAATACATCACATACACTTTCTGACATCTGGGGTTATGAAAGCACATCACAACAAATGTAAAACAAATCCTTGGTACAATTTCATCACGATTACCCATCTCCATTACAACAAAATTTCTAACACCAAGAAATAAAGATTGTCATGATGTTTGGCTTTGATTCAACCCCAAAATGATATGCTGAAGATTGAGCATAAAATCTTCTGAGGAAATAGGAAGAGAAGCCAGATCTTCAGATTCCCAATAATATGTCTTAACACATGAATCCTTCCTTCATCACCCTGCTCAACAGTGATGCCTTACAGATGAACAACTGAGCTGTGATTAAATAGCTTATAGACTTTTCAGCATTTGTATCTTTTTTTTGATCTTTTCATTATACAAGTCTGCCATAGCATATATTAGCACTAGGAAAATATAGGAATTAGAAATGCAGAGACGAGCATGTTTAAAATGCACTATGTATGCAGCAGATCACAATTTCTGGAAACGTTCAGTTCTGTAAGGTCTTTATAGTTCTTCCTTTATCCAACATCAATTTATCCTGTCATTGATTATCCTGTCATTGGATGTGAACATACTATTATGCATGATCCCAAACCTGCACATACTTGGCTTAAAATACCTCAGAACCACTGAAAACAAACTCGTCACTGAGAATTGAGGCTGTTACTGTTTCAATGAAAAAAGAAATTGAGGACCAGACAGGAGTTTTGTATATTACAAAGAAGGTTATGCATTTCTGGCCATGCACAGAGAAAATGAAAGTGGTGCTGTAATTAGCTCATCGATAAATCAATAGGACTGAACGAGAACTAGCATAGTTTGGATGTCAAGAATCCAGAAGCTTATTATATGTGTAATAAAATAAAGACTAAGACACATAAGTTAGTGTTCACAGCTTTACCTATATCTGCTATTTTCTTTTCCTTTCACAGCATCATCCCTCTTCTCATTTAATCATGAAAGCTAGATTAACTTCTTTTGTCATTCAACAATTTAGAAAAACTCCTTGGTGATTGAATTTCTTTATCATTTATATCAACTTTGACCCTGAAGCAGAAATTATGGTGATGTAGTTTTTATTTGCCCCTTGCCCAGAGACAGGTATGTTACAAGTAAAGATTGTTAGTGCAGATTTTGTCCTTCCATGTGCCAGCACTCCTAAAGTAACACAGGAATGCATGCTTGCATATCAGAAAGTGTGGTAGCCTTTGATGTACTTCTTCCTCAGTACGACTCATTAATTTAATAGCTCGGAACACTCCATTATGTTAGTCCAGCTATGACATGTTCTGTAGTGTATCTACAAAAGGTTATTATGTAATGTTTACTTGGAAAAAAAAAAGCTGTATTTGAACATAAGAAGAATTAGAAATAGCATTCTGCTATCTTTTAACATGTAAAAATTGTATGGGTCATGAATTTGTGTACATTTTTTAACATAAAAGAGATTATTTATTCTTGAAATGTAAATGCTGAATATCAAATTTTTATTTAGTCATTTATTTCACTGTCCATTTGAGTCAGTTATTATGGATTTGTCCCCATGTATGTCAAGAAGTAATGACTTTCATTGAGAAAGAATAAACAGTGATCACACAAAAATCAGTTTCAAATAACTCAGTTCTCAGTGTCTTTTGAAAAGCTATGAATCAATGCATTCTCAGAAGATTCAGAAGAAATTAACTGTGCAGTTGATTTCTAAAGCTTGAACTTCTGTGATCCCAGTGACCATTCCAGGCCCTCTTGGAAACTCAGTTTCCAGCAGTAGTTATTTTAGATGCCTAGATTTAACAGCAAATGATGTCTCCTATCATGCTCAAAGTCCCTTGATGTAATAGTGAGTAGGCCCCTCAGATGAATAAATAATACTGTTTTTTTATCCTCTACTGAGAGCCACTGCCCTGTTCTGTCCAGGACAGGGCTAATTTTTTGCAGTCCCTAGCAGGGTCATGGCCAGGACCTGGAGTTACTCTTTATGACCTCATGTCATTTCCAGGGGTGGCAGGAACAGTGTCTCCTGTGAAAGAGGTTCCTGCTGGTGAGTAAGAGTGGTGCCAGTCCCAGGATGGCAGGAGTGGCTGGGTAACTCCAGCCCCCAGCTGGAGGGAGCAGTGAGGAAGGCGTGATGGTCCAGTACTCTGTTGTTGGAGGTTTCCAGGATGGGCAAGTGTTTATTGTCTCATACTCTCTGTCGTTAATATTGCTGCTGGGTTTTTTCCTTATCACTATTTCCAGTCAATTGTTCTTATCGCCCCCCTGACCTTTACTTTTTGTGCTTCCAGTTCTTGAGGAGAAAGGTAAAGGCAAGAGAGAGGAGTAGAGGGAGATGAGTAGTGAGTGAGCTTCTGTGTGGTTTGAAATTTCACTGGGAACACTAAACTGAGGAGTACCATTCTTAAACCTTGACTGGCACTAAGGAAGTAGTACACCTTTTAAATGAAATTCCTAGTGCTTTTACACTATTGATTTTTCAAGCTTTTCCTGGAAACCTCTGACATACTAAGCTAAAATTTTTTACTTTATAATGCATTAAAGGTACTCACAAAGAAACAAGCTGCGGGACTAAGTTGCTTAAACACACTGCATGGTAAGGATGAATTAACATGTCTTGAATACAAAAGACCAGATTCATTCAAATCTCCCTGGGTGATATAGGTTATCCAAAAAATGACACAAACATTTCTTCTCTTTTTGGGACAGCCATCAGTCAAATGTTACCCTTCTAAAAGCTACAGGGACATTACTTCAGCCATTTCCCATTGACACATCTTTTCCCTTTCATTCCTTTGAAATGCTTTTAGCAGGTTAAAATGGTTATTACTTCATCAGATGTCCTTGGGAGGGAGGGTAGTTGAAGGAATTCTTTGCATATAGACGACTCCTACTGGGTAATAAATCTCATGCCTGAAAGTGTGGTTCTTGTGAAGAATGCCCCTAATGATTTGCAAACCTCCTTCAGGAAGATGGTGATGTGAAGGGCGAGCAGACATAGGTAGTTTTATTGCCCACTGCACTCTACCCTGTCTAAAAACATTACAAACAGCAATGTTCATTTACATTATTAAAACCACAGGATTTATCTTTGTGTACTTCTATAATGGCTGTGCAGGCTACCCATACTTGTCTTGATAGCAGGTGGAATAATAGTCAGTCATTAATCATTAGCATCAGGCTTCTTAGGCAGTTGGAGACATTTCCATTTTAAAAAATAAATATATTGAGTGGACAAGGTTCCTTCCAGAGTCTATGTTTCTTTTGAGTAAGATATCCCAACAGGCAGGAATGAAGTGACAGATGGAAGTGCAGGGTTTCTCTATGCTGATCAGGTTCCATTTTGTTTATACCATCTAATTAGCAGGAACAGCATAGATGAATGATTGATTATGTCACCTTCATGGCTTCTGAAACTTGTGTCTTACTTATCTGATAATAGTTCACACAAAGGTGGTTCATACCACCAGCAGTGGTGGTAATTATATCCGTTGAGATCCCAAATCATCAGAAAGTATAAGTAAACAACAGTGAACTTCATGCAAAACTAATTCTGATAAGAGTCCAACCAGTTGGAATTCATACCATAAAGCTGACGATAGCTGTCGAAATTGAATTAACATGATGGTTAAACAAAAAGACAGAGAGTCTGTGCATTTGAATTCCAGCTTCCACAGCAAGAAAGAAAGAGTATGGTGCCAGTACCATTTTCTGCACAGCTACCAGTGGCAGGCCTTCACCCTTGGACAATTTCTGATATAACCTACAGGTCTGCTGCTCTTTTCTCACAGTTCGATGTGTTGCACCACCATAAAACTCTATTAGTAATGACCATATGGAATTTTTTGTGATCTCTGATATTCTCTACAAGCTCTTTAAACTCTACAATGAATAAGAGATTAGATCCTATAAAGTGCAGAATTTCCTTAAATATTTTTTTCAGTTACATTTCAATATTTTTGAGAGCAGAAAATTGGCCAGAAACACTAGTTGGGCAAGTGCTCTGTTGAGTTGTTGACATTGTTCCACATGATCAGAAATTAGTATGGAAAGACTCCAAGCTTTCCTCTGCTACTATGCCATTTCCATGGTACTTTCTTTGATTTTCCCAAGAAATGTTTTCTTTCAGTTAATGTTTATGATTGACTTCATGACCTAAGCAGTGCAGATAATGTATTGAAATGTATTCTCCTTGGTTTTGGATGTTAAGTCTAATTATGTCACCCATGAAAATAAACAATTTTCCTCATGTGGCAGAAATCAATTTTTTATCACTGCAATTCATAACTCTATTTCTTTCAGTTCAAGTTCATTAGGAACCAAATCAAAACAGAAATTCATGTTCATCAGGTTTCAGTTAGCTAAATTTTAAAAACATTGTATTTATCACAGAAATGTATCTGTGTGCCAATGAGAACGTCACAAAATACTACTTGTTTTATTACTTAAAGCATCATTTTGTTATTATTTTTGAACACTGCTGGAAAATTATGCTGTGTGAATCATTCACTCTTTCACTGTGAGTGCATGTTGATGGGTTTAGAGGAGAAGTTTATTACAGACACAATAGGCTTTATCATTTTAGGGAAAAAATTACTGATTGTTGCTCAAATATTATACACAAGAACTCCTGTCAGTTTTATATGTCCATGTATAATGTACATGTTTAATATTATAAAAATTTTGTTTCTACTACCGTTTTCCCTAAAAAGGGGAATATTTGAAAGTGATTAGATTAATGTGTCTAGTGAAAGAAATTATTCCTTTACTTATGTACAGAGCAGAAATGGGCAAGCTTCTCTTACACCAAAGTGCTCATGCTTGACATCTCAGTCACTTTGGGAGAGACTTCTTTTTATGTTGGTACAGATAGAGCTGTCTGTCTTGATAGTCTCAGTCTAATTATAAACTACAGAGCTGATGTAATTTGACACCCCGGATTTCAAATTTATATTTTTTAGTTTATTTTTTTAACAAAAAAAAGAAGAGGAGAATGGGAAGCTTAATCACTGATGTGCTTGATCACTGGCACACTGGAATAATATGGAGCAAAATAAAGTTGTAGAACTGTAAAAATAGCTATCTTCACCACTAAGTAATTAAATTTTAAGTGATCTGAAGTTATGATTATATTTATAAGCCTTGACATTTCTTACAGCTGGTTTTTATAGCACTTTATATACCCAAGAAAGATATCCAACTGAAGATGACTGTCAAACAAAGATGAGGATAAGGGAAATAATTGTATTCAGTTTAAATTTCTTCTACTATTAGCTAAAAAAAATAATTTCTTTAAGACAATTTTAGACTTTCTTTATTTTCAGCTTCTAATCAGACTGTCTATATCACATGGCTAATTTCTTAAATTTGTATCAAGAAAAACAAGTCCTTGGGAAAGAACTGCAGAAGTGCAGTAACAGTCCAAGGCATCTGCAGTGGGTAGCTGGAGAGAGATGTTGAAACATGAAAGTCCTTAAAAATAAAACTTTCAGTTTAATATAACATAATATGACAGCCCATAGATATATTGAACTTGATGAGGTAACCAGAATAAGTGAAATGTTGAATATCATTGTTCTCTATTAACACATGAGACAAGCATAGTGTGAAAAAGGCCAGAAAGAAGAAATGGTTTAAGAATGAATTAAGAAATGTGATTTTTCAAAATGTTTAGGTAATATGTAAATAAGGGTAGAATTATGATGATAACTGCTGCTGGATCAGACCTCTCTAAATGCACTATCCTGACTTGGAGCAATTGCCTATGAAAAGGATATTGCAGCCAATGACAATCATAGTGTCAGAAAAAAAAAGCTACACGTTAATCATCAGTTCTAGGAAAGTTACAGAGAATTTTAGGGTTTTTTTTTTATTTTTATTTTTTATTTCAAGTCAACAATTTGTTTTATTAATATTTTCACTTGTAAATTGAATCCATTTTGTATAAGATTTAATGATTTACAATTTTGTTTTCAAATATCATAATAACACTGTAAGAATTACAAGATAATTTAGATAACAGAAAAGAAGACTTCTGACATCTCTCCTCCCCCATTATATTATATTTATTTAACACATAGATGTAGTGAAGTTGTAGGTGAATTTTTAGGTCTAAATTAGGAAATGGGGCTTCTTCTTTGATCTTTTTTCCTCAAGCAGAAATTTTAAAAATCACAAATTTTTCTCCTGGGCACAATTAAATTCAAAGTATGCTGCCTTTTGACAACTGTGAGTAAACTTTTAAGCATGACAGAAAAAGTAATTGCTCCATCCATTTTAGTGCTTTACTTTATAAATAGGTAAGCACATGTTAATTCTGTTTTTTTTTAGTATCACAAAGTGCATAGAGATGTAATGAAAACAATGGATTTCTGAATGTTGTTTGAGCTGCACCTTGAGTTACAGCTATGTACTTACTATCTATATTATTTTACTGTTGCCTTCCCCTGACTGATTCCTCCAGGCACAGCCCCAACATAAATATTAACTGCATTAACAGGTTATTATTGTTTTTAAGGGATAAAATGATAGTGATGAGAAGTAATAGATGTCTAGGCACAATGCATTCTGCTGGGAAGTCTGACATTTAACACTTTAAACAGGAATTGAAGATTAGACGTAACTGAAAGAATGGACAGAACTACAGGCCAAACAATTGTACTGTTCTTCTGTTCTACCAAAATAATGCAGCCTATTAGATTTTTTTGTCATTGAGTTATTCCCTTTGTAGGCCTGAAAGATAAAAGGCTTCTGGCAATTAAGTCTCTTTTCATCAATTTGATATAACATTTCTTAATAGTGATATGCTATTGATAGATTACACTTTATATATAGTCTACCTATAAAAATTACAAAAATTCCATTACTTAATAATTTGACTTTTACATATATTTGGGTAAGAAGGTGGAGGTTTTTTGTTTCTTGCTATCGGTTTTTGAAAAAGACTTTAACAAATGTCAGTCTGAATTCCTCCTGAAAATACTTTCATTTTGTAGCTTGCACAAGCAGAAGAAAAACAGGAAGTTTCACGTGTATAGATATAACTGCTAAAAAATTAATACAGGCTAAGCGTAAACTAATTATTTTTAGAGTGAAAAGTAGTTATGGGACTGAGGCAGAATTTCTTAAGAACTTAATTACTGACTTCTGAGGTTTTCCATCAGCACAGATTGGCAAACCTGTGTAGAGGTTTCCAGATAATTGAAGAGTGGGAATAAGACAGACAATGGCCTGGGCTTTCCTTTTGTATTTTGAACTCAAGTTTTCACTCAAAGTATCAATAACTTCGGTAAACCCAGCAAAAATTAAGCCCTATGAAATTGGTTCTCTGCTATCAACTGTCAGCTGAGTGTTGGCTGGTTGGTTGTTTTGTTATCTGATCAGTAACTTCATGACAGGAGATAAAACCTCTCTTCTTCACCATGAGAAAAAGGCTTCTACTTTCTAGTTGCTGTGGAAAGACACAGTAGGATTTATCTTACCTAAGTTTAGCCTTCACAAAATGTCAGAATTGCAAAATATATCTTCATTAAGCTAAGGTCAGACATACCAGTAAATGCTTTGTATGAGTTCTTGGCACAAAGCATTTAGTGACTCAGTGCAGACATAGTGCTGCAGCAACACTATGGTTAAAAGAAGCAGAGAATTATCTACTCTGAATTTGGGCCTGGCTGCCCTAAGTATCCAGCTGCTGGATGAAGTTTACATTAATAAAATATTTGTCCCTACCCAAGGGCATTCTGAGTGGCCTGTGTAAAGAACTCCGGAAAAATGAAAAGTAGATTTGTTCCTAGCAGGCAGGAAGGAAGTTGTCAGGCGGGAAGAGGATATGGACCTGTTTGCATGCGAGGGTCAGTATTTGGTTGCTGGATATTTCCTCCCTGTCCACACGACAAGAAAACCCTCAGTTTCCTGTGCAGGACAAATGGCAGGAAAGGGTGTGAGAGTTATTGAATGACATTATCATCTTATAACTTCATCAGTGAGGAAGGCTGCTTACTAAAACTGAGAGCAAAGAACTCAATTTCTAGACCAGATATAAGCAACTGAAATTGTTGAAGTGTTCTTACTTAATTTCCTTAAATTAATTTAGTTAACATGCTGTGCCATTCTTTTCCATAAGTTCATTGGTATTTTCCATCTTTTTATTCATCAAATGACTTAAACTCTGTATGGAACATATCTGAAGAATTGGAAATATCTACAGAAACAAACCTTAATGACTCTATTTCAAGCAGGACTTGAAAGACTTCAAAAGCTAGTATTTTTAAGGAGCAGCTTCTTTGGTACTTGTTTGTTTGTTGCTTTTGGCTTTTTTAAACTAAAACTGGTAAGACATTGAAGACTGGCAAACATCTGCTCCATCAGATTATGTACAGGGCAGAAATGATTGTGTGATCATAGAGGTCCCCAGCCAATAAATAAAACCTGACCCTGGAAATATTCAATCCCATGTTAAATACAAACTCGACTCATTCTACTCAGGCCAGAGAGGTTATTTGGGCAAGACAATTTTTCCCTGTGCTTGCAGGAAAGGTCATATGACTAAACCTGTTAAGTTTAGTGATTAAGCTATTCCTCACTATTAATTTATTTGTGAAATATTTTTTTTTTTTGCAGAATTTGGTTCACAGTCGTTTTGTTTAGCCTTTTCTGAAACCTTGTCCTTTTTCACATACTTACTAAAAGAGCACATTGAGGTGTAGATACAAACTCAATTGTACAGAATAGGTTTGTAGAACAAACCAGGAGAGCCCCAAAATAGTCCAGGTCTATTACTTTATTCTATGCTTTCTAAACACACCATATATGAGTGGTGGGAATATATATGGAACACGAAGTTATACATCTGATTTGAATTGCTGCATGCAAAAGACTGTGCAAGCTAATATCTATTTTATAGCATTTTAGTAAAAAAATTATATAACTTAAGAGAACAATTTCTGTGTGCTACTGGAGAGACCTTTGTGCTTACTGAGTGCTAGATTTGAAATTCTGTATGGATTGGCTGTGGGACACAGCACAGTAAATTCCACAAATGCATTTTTTTCACACACACATGTGCACACATATGTGTATTTATTGCATTAATCTACATAATGGCAAACAGACTTCAGAAAATTATAGGAGGGATCATTCATCTATAGCAGATGAGGCACAGCAAAAACATGATGAATTGGTTTGTAGGCCCTGAACTGCAGGGACATAAATAAAGTATCCTCTGGGCTACACTGGGGATCCACTTCAAAAAATGGAAAAAAAAAGAGAAAAAGATGATGGAACAAAATTTATTCCTTTCTTTGTTGTTTGGTGCAGAGTTTTCTTTGACACGTACCATTTAACTGAGAAATGTTCCTGTGCAGTCATAACTTTTAATGTGTACAGTATGATAAACATTGCATTTGCACCACTTCATCACTTCCACCACTACTGCAATAATAAACAAGTTTTCTTCAGTTATTTTATAGTAATTAGTCTAATGTCACGTGCAGTTTACTTTTCCATATAGGGCAAATATAATTTATATTCCTAGAGAATCTTAAATATTGATAACATGATGTATGATGGAGTTATTTCACTGGATAATATTAAGAAGATATCTGTGTCCTATTTTATTACCAATGCCATTGTATGATATCATGGCCCTTTATGCCACGAGCACACTAGGCAAGCCAGTTAATAAGAATTTAATTTATGGCACAAATCTTTCACAGCATAGAAATTCCCTGAACCTCATCACACTTAACTGCTATATTCAGGATAAATTAACTGTGTCCTTAGATTAATAAACAGAAAACTCTATGTAAATTAGATATATATTACTATCTATGAGAGTGCAATAGCACAGGTGTTCTTTCATTCAGGTGTAAATCCCCATGGAGAGAATTAATCCTGAAGTCCTTCAGAGAAAAGAGAGAACCTGAGAATGGAGGGAGAACTCTCTTCCTCTTTTACTTACCATCTTAAATCATATCACAGCCATATTTCCTCCCCACCCTCACAAATCCAGCGGATAAACAGAAGATCTGGTATATCAAAGAGGCAGTAGCTGAACACAATCATTGCAGCTTTAAACTTGCACATGCTTCCTTTTTATGCTGATAGCCTTCAAAGCTTCAGAGAGAGGCACAATGTTATCTTGACTGCTACTCTGAAAATTTAACCTGGCTTTTTCATACTGGCTTGATAGGAAAGAGTATAGCAGGTATGAAAAAGAATCTTCCCAATCAAAATCAAGGTAATCCCTGCAGCGAGCCCCGAATCTTTGGAAACCAACATAATTCACATCAATTTTGTGTTCTGACTCAAGTAGGGAGGTAGCTGTGTCTTCTCAGACTAAGCTGTGATCGCAGTGATTATGTGAACTCTTCCTGGGGCCTAAGGACAATGACTAAGAAGGAAAAGCATACAAACAAGCAAACTAAAACATCTTTAAAGCAGAAAAGATTGGCATGTAATGACATAGTCTGAAGAGAACAATACCAGCACAGCAACTAGAAAGAGAAGAGAGTCAACCACATTACAGAACATATTTGTCGACCAGAAGAGGAAAAACTTGGCCTTCTGGAAAAAAATGTAAAACTCCCCAGGAAATGAGTAATTCATGGCTCCTTTTTTCCAGGGTAGTACCTTGAACTTTATGAACCTCATATTGTTGGAGCTGTGAGCAAAATCTTGAGCTTATTAAGTGTATCATAACACATTAATACTGATTACTGAAAAAAAAAAAATGGTACAGCAGTGAAAAAGCCCAGTTTTCTTCATAATGCCACCACTCATTAGTTAAGTAAAATGTTTTGTGCTTTCAATTTGCTTTCCCACAAAAACTGAGGTCTCCTCATTTACTCTGTCCTTTTCTTCATAAAGCATCTAAATATTTCTATTCTGATAATGAAGAACATGGGAAACAGAGACTTCTTTTACAGAAATACAGTCATTTTGAATGTAGCAAACCAGGCTGAGAACCCACACTCACTCATTTCTAGTAAAACAGTGTATCCAGTGGACCACACTTCTTCCTATAGCTGACACTGTGCACAGCTGCTATACAATGTCAGTTGGGGTTTTATTTTTCATTCGTTTGCACGCCATCTGTCCTGTGAGTAAAAAACAAGAAGCTATTTAAACATTCCTCTCCACTGATCTCTTTCCTTCCTTCCGTCCGCCAATAGGCAAGGGAGCAGAATGGTTTTGTAAATTACAGTTTACATAGATACATGGATATACATATAGCTGAAGACAATGCCACCTAAGAGTCCCACAACAACTTTAAAAAGAATGCCTTTTTCACCTTTTCCCAGAAAAAATACTTTCAGGTTAGGAAAACAATCATGACATTCCTAATCTCCTGAGTAGGGAAGTTATTGAAGCCATTACATAATATCACATTGTTATATATGTCCTCATGGAATATGTCCCTTTCTTTTTCTTCCCATATCCTCTCCTCCTCTTTTTCCTCCCTCTCTCCCTCCTTATGTGTGTGTGTCTCTCTCCATTACTGTTCCTCTCCCTCTTGGTAGCCACATTTACTTTTTTGAATCAATGAACTGCACAGAATATTTGTAAAACAGTTATTAAATCACAGATATCTGTCCCCTTGCCACTGCAGCATATACCTGTAATCCCCAGGTAGCAAATATATCTGGTATTATACGGAAGCTGAGCTTAATCTTGGGCCTTACTCAGACAAGCTCTGACCATTCTTATTATGACAATTTGTATATTATCACACCTGTCTGCATGTCTTCTATTCCTGAAGAAGATTCAGGAATGAAGGTGTTGATAAAGGAGATATATGCCCCATGCCTTAGCATAGCCATCCGAGAAAATAGTTAAGATGACACAGGCTCAGATGCGGACACATGCTGCTTTTTACTAAATCTTCCATAGGGCTGTAAGTTAAAGCAAAAAACAGAGCAGTCATCTGTGGGTAAAATCCTACAGTAGTGCAGAAAGATCTGCCAAAGCCCATCTGTTGAAGCTCTTCATCATATGCTTTGGGTTTATGCTTCCTCCTGCTGTGCACAGGCAGCTCTCAGTAGATTAAGGGAAAGCCAAGGACAACAGCAGGCAGGTGCAAGGTACAAATCTGGGTGAACACTAAATGTGGATTGGGCACAGCCCAGTGTATTGCAGGAGCAGGGCTTTCAAAATTTTCAGGTACTCAGTGAGTACTTTAAAGAGTAGGGGTAGATGGGTGCAGCCAAAAGGAAAATGGTTACAGTTGAGCATTCCTAGAGAGACTATAGGTTCTCTTCCTAGAGAACCTATCGATCCTGGACATCCCTTGGGAGCTATTGACATAGGAGATTTCCCTTTGTTTTAGCAAGATAATGTTTTCAGTACATCCTTGTCCAAAAACTGTCTTCTACTTTTTAACTTGATCCCTGCTTTTTGTTGAAAATATGCAGCTTTTGCTGGATACCTGGAAAAAACTCGTTTTCTACAAGCATTTAGGTTTAAAATGTGTTTGTGCTTACATTTAAAGGTGAGGAAAAGGTTTCTACATGTGTTGAATATGTTTAAATTTGTCATCTTCTAAAAGACATTTATGTTTTATGCTCAAAAATCCTGTTATCGATCTATGCTTGATAGAGGTTTACATTACCAGTGACTGATTTTCAGGAAGCAGAACCCCTGCAGCTTCTATTGACTTTAACTGTCTCTCTGAGTAGTCAGAAGTCCTGAAAACTCTACTCCTATGATATATTAGACCAGTGTATTTATAAAATTGGTCTTGTGATAAGCAGGAAAATAATAAGTCATGCTCCTTGCTACATATCAAACTCTCATGACTCTTGATTTCCCTTAGGAATCATGTAATTCATGTTAACAGTCCTCACATATTCTTTGGCAGTGGGAATATGGAGTACCTCTTTAGTCTTCTGAGTTCTAGCTTTTTTTCTTCATTAAGGTGAAAGAGACCGTCTGGTTTTCTTCAAATATAGCATGATGTACATCAAACATATCTTTCAGCTATTGGTGTAAAACCCCCAGTACTGACAGGCAATGTAATTAATATTGCTGCGAATTATCAGAAGATATTGGTTATTCCAGTTTATCACATTCACTTTTAACTGAATGTGTGATGTGCTGAATCTAAGAGAAATACCTGTTGTTAGTTGTTATGCAAACACTTTTTTTACCTTTTGAACACACACTTTACTGTAATGTCCAATATATAGGTTCAGATTTCTACTGGCAAGCAGCTCCAATTTATTAAAATAGAAACATTGCATATGATGAGAACTTTTCAGAACTTGTAAAAAATTTTGTAATTTTTTTCTGGCTTTTACAAATACTCTTAGTTGTGAACAGCAACCACCATGAACATTTAAAGGAAAGTTTTTTGGTTTTTTGGATATTTTTCACAGTACATTCTCCAACAACTTTATCTTCACGGAGTTATGTCAATACCTTCAGCCAAAACATAAGGCTTTCATCCAATTTGTATGCTGATCTCCAAAGAGAAAATTTTTGGCTGACAAGGAAGATGATTTAGACTCTCCAAAATTTGCTTGTCTGGAAAATTGTACTATAGGGAAACAGTCTAGACATGCAAACCCTTCTTGCCAGGACTGATTTTTCTTCCCAGGCTCTACACGTGGTCTTTTCTCTACTTCCCGTTTTTGAGTATTTAATCTTTCTTTCATGTCAAGTGACTGTGTGTAATTTTTTTGTCCATCTCCATCTTGCTCTGAGTATGGCATCTAGGAGACCATGCCTTGTGCTATCAATCTCACTTTTTGAGAGCTTTTTACGAAAAAATCTTGATCCTCTTCTTTCATTTCTAAATTAAATGAGCAAATTTATGTGTCTTCTTCATCTCATTCAAGGGTGAATATACTGCAGAGGAAATGTCCCAAGATAAATTACAACTGAATCATTTCAGCTAAGCTACTAGAGGTTTGGGTGGTCCTGTGGTTTGCAGGTCAAGATATTAGCACATCCTCAGTATGATAAGAGATGCACAAACAGCTACACCCATTCTGTCCAGGGATGATTCATTTTACAGAGGGGAGGGGATGTTTCCGCAGATGTCCTGCTGAGGGGATGTACAACAGAAAAGCCCATTTAATCACTCACCACGGGCACTTCCATGGAAGTCCTAAGAGTGGAAGTTTCAGGAGGGACATCTGAATCAGTGTGTCCCCTGGCTGCCCTGCCTACATCCCTTTGCACTTGATGCTCTTTGGGGCCTGTGCTAGCACTTTCTAGTCTCTCAGGGTTATGGGCTGTAAGGGATTTCTGCTGCTGAAGGCCTTCTCAGGGAAAGCTCCTTTCACTTCCAGCTCTCAGATGTTTGGCACAATCCCAAAAAGAGTATGGTTCCCCTGCTAATTAGTAGATGTTCAGATATTACAAGTCCTGTTTACTGTGTGCCCAATTCTTGATGAACCAATGAATACAAATGATGGCAAAAATACAGTGGAGATGTGACAGGGATAATTCCCTTGATGAAGACTTGACAGATATGTAAAGAACTTAAAACCATGAAATTTAAAATAATTAGGCTCTTTGATTAAACAAACAATAAATCAAATTGCTCTTTTATTTTGTTCTTCTTATTTTTTCAAAAACAGCACGTTTGAAACAGCAGCTTGTTCGGGGTGTCGTAGCCCTACCAATAGCATACATCGAAGAGTGTTTCAATAGGGCTAGTTAGGGCAATATTGCAATTGAAAGGCCAGAAATTTTAAAGACTGACAAAGAAATTATCATTTAAAAGCACAATGACACTTAGGCTACCAACAGATTTCAAGGTGACAGTGCCAAATCTTTACCTTCTTCCAGTGCTTTGTTTTTCTGTTCATTCCACATCACAGACCCACTATGGCAATATTGAATGAGTTAAGCCAGAGCTCATACAGAAGTGAATGAACTACAATCTACAGCTTGTGGGTCATCTGCCCTCTAAATCCCATGATCTGCTTTTAAGCATAGATAAATAGAGGAGAGAAAAACTGAGGACTATTCACTTGTAACAGCATTCCTTCCATTACAAGGGCAAACGTAGAGATAGAATCAACACTGCTTTTAGAAGGCACGGAATGTTAATAACTTTTATTGCTAACTTTTGGGTCACCGCTGGAAAAAGTAGTGACTAGGTGATTAATTTATAATTTTGGCAGAGACTTCTGGGGCTATTGTCTATGTTAACTGTGACCTGTGGCTTCTCTTCTCTTCACAGTGAGTCTCCTACAAAAGGAAAGTTGTGACTGTAAGGAATCTGCCTAGGAGCCATGAGTCTTTAGAGGTAAGTCTTCCTTTGTATACTTTTATGAGGAAAGCTGAAAATCTGGTCCCTTAACAAAAGCTCCATCCTGTTCTAAAGCAATTTCTTAGGCACACAGACTGTGTGTGAAGCTGACTCGAGTTTCAGTGATTTTTTTTTCCTTGCTGAAAAATAAACAAACTTTAGGATCAGATTGCTGATCTTAAAGCAACTATTCATTTTCATTTTGAAAATTCTCTATTTTACTTTGTTAAATTTTATACTTGAAATGTTTGTGCAACTGATCTCTAAAATGAAAAAGGAAATCACAGCCTTTGTGATCACAGAAAGTGTGGAGGATTCAGAGCAAAAATACAGTATGAAATGAGAGAAGTACTTTGACTCAGAGAGCCATTTCACCAACTCCATAGTGCTCAAAAAAGACAAACCTATCAGTGGGAAACTAGACATGCTAGGAGCCATGAACTTCACATTTAGCACAAAAACAAAGGGTGTCACTTTTTCATGCTGTGTGAACAGCATAGAAAAAGGTAGGGAAGGTCTACAGCTACTACCATAATGATGTTTATAGCAGAAAATCTTTGCAACTTTATGATCAGACACACAGGTAACAATGATAACTCAGTCAGCTCTTTAGCTGTGAACTTCAACCAAGTCTTGTGTGATCAGAGCTAGGATTTGAATCACGCCACTGAGTGCAGACAAGATACAATTTGTTTCTAGTGTTAGTGATTTCTGATTAGGTTACATTATTTTGATCCCTGCAGGACCAAGTTTTCACACCTGACTGGATCTGACAGTCTTCCAGGCAGACCATATATCCCTCAAGAGAAAGAGGCAGCCTTGTGGCTATGACAAGGTAGTACTGCCCTCAGGGAGTTCTGCAGATCCAGATCCAGAGAAAGTTATGTGTTCAGCCGGGGATATACTAGTTCCTGGGATGGGATGAAACTGCATATGGCTTTAGTGCCGAGTCTACGTCTACTGAAAATATTGTAAAAGTTAGTATAATTGGAGAAACAGCACTCTTCTGATGTGTACCCTCCTTCCTTGAGTAATTTTTTGTTTTGAAAGCTCATTTGCTTCCCATTTTGGCTTTCTACTGTCTTTGCACTGCCTGCATGGGTAGAGACTAGAGCATGTCCTCCCTGTTTTCTTATGCCCGTGTCAGATTTTATAGCCACTAGTTAAAAAACTGCAAAGAAGTCTTAAAAAATGATTAAACATAAGAGGAAATCCTTATTCCTGTGAATGAACAGGGAGGGTGAAAAACTGATCTCTCCACCATGACCATTTTCCCCACTGGAATCTTCAGAGATTTCTTCAGAGACCTGTGGTTTTTGGAAGCACAAATCTTTCTTGGTCAGCTTGGATTGACAAAATTCTATGTGAAAAAATCCCAGATAATTATAAAAATGTGACTGTGCTGTAGCACTAAGCATTTCTAAAACAATGTTCACTAGTTCTGACAGTGTTTTCATCTCTAAATGCTGGGCGTGCTTTCAGGGCAAAGTAGAGTAAGCAAGGCTATAGCCTGCAGGGGCTGCTGTCATGCAAGAATAATTATACTAGCATGGAACAAACAATCAAACTGTAAGGACAGATGTTGTTTGGTTTTGTTTTATGTTAAGGGCTAAGTTTATGTTCCACATTAACAGAAACAGTATCTTTTTGTGGAAGTCTTGGGATACTTTCCAGAACTGATTAAGAACTAAGGCATATACTTTTCAACATGTTGGGATCTCCTATCTGAGAGGATGTCCTGTTTACATTTTGTGCTTTAGCTAAGTAAGTATGCTGCATAAGTGCTCCAGAAATGAGGTGAAATATAAGAGGGAAAGATGGCTCGAAATGGATTTTCACACAGGTTTGAAAAATGACACTTGTATGACCTCTGTCATCAAACCATTTGGGATTAGTCCTACAAAGGTATATTTTTAATGAGAATAGGCACTCAGAAGGCATAGACCTTGACATGCATGGAATGTATTTCAGGGGGTTTAAAACTTTTTTCTTTTTCTTTTTGGAAAGAAAATATAGAGCAGCTGATAATGTGGCTCATAGCCAGTCTCATTTTATGAAATGACCTGTGTAGGTAACCAAAAACTGATAAATCTAAAACTAGCATAAAGCAGCATTTAGGAATTACAAAACTAATACAGCAAAAGCAATAGCTGCTCATTTTTATCAGCCCTTTATCATTTAAAGTCCTTATGAGAATGGCAGTATACTACACAGTACTTACACTATATTGCATGAAAGTCAACAGAAAATCAAATTCACTTGTTTAAGCTTTTTAAGGAATTAATTTTTTTTGCATGGGACTGACTTTTTTTTTCTTTGGTGGAGGACTGAAACTTGAAATTGGAAGACAAAGTGGCAAATTCCAAAACCAAAATAATTTCAATTTTAAACACAGGCAAAGCATAGCAGACTAATGGGAAACTACCTAAAGGAATATAATAGTAAATATCATATGTAGTGCTTCTGCACACCCACAGCTTAACTGCTGTCAAGTTTTGGTACAATTCCAGGAAAAAGAAAAAATTTAAGGCACAGTTTGATAAAGTGTTAATTTTTAAATGTGTATAGGGAGTTTTTCAACCCTGTCCAAAGGATACTGATGGGCACACTTCTGTTCTCACTGTGACCTCCTGAAGCTAACTAAAATTAACAAATCTTCATTTCACCATCCGGGACTAACCCTCTCTCTCTGTATATAGATAGATATATAGATGCAAATCTTTTTTAGAATTCTTTATATTAGGAATGATATCCAGGGCCAAAGGCTGAAATCGTTATCCATCTGGGTTTCCACTTGACCTGATGCTTCTTGCATTCACTTTAGTAGTGCAGTATCTTAAAAGTCCTTGTGTACAATTGCATGCAAAATGAAGTCCATTGACATGAAACAGTTTGAGGTCTGAATAATATGAAAAAAAGACTTTTCCTGGAATATGCCCAAAAGAATAGGTGATGGAACTGCTTCAAATAATAACTTCAGTGTATCTATGATAGACAAAGAACCTTTCTGACATGACATACACATTTATTTCTATACAAAAATTTTAGAAATCTTGATCTCTCTCTCTGAGCCTTTATGTGGAACTTATCATCCCTGCTTCTGAGAAAATGAGAATAGTTCATTGTATGTACTATGAGGTCTGCCAGTGTTATCTCTGAAATATGGGAACTAGTGGTATAATAAAATGTACTGCAGAACTCTGAAAGCCCTTGATTCTATATTTACATCTCTGAACAAGCTCACTTTGACTCATAGCTCCTTAATTAGAGGCATAGTCGTTTTTCTTTTCTGTAGGGCATTTTTTTACCCTCACAATACAAGCATACATTTGGTAACTAATACCAGCAATTAGCCTCATCTGCTATGTAAATGAGTGTAATTGCAATTAAATACTTTAGTGGGCCCGAAGGGAAAACATGCAATCATTACAAAGTAAGTAGGAGTACATGGTAAAAGGACTTTTAGGAATGCTAGAAGTGTTTTTTTCCCTGTGGTGCCTATGGTCCTTTCCATTATTATTTATTTCTTCAGGAGTTTAGAACCTGGTTCAAAGGATAATTTTTCTCTCTTTCATTGAGAGCTGTGAAAACCACAGAACAAAGAATGACATATTTTATGAAGAAAAGAGAAATTATTTCCAGGGTGTTCACAGGATTTTGTGGTGAACATCTGAGCATCACAAAACAGGATACCAAAACAACACTGGAAAGTTCCTGGATTGGTTTTATTGTCAAAGATTTGTTGGAATCAATGACTGTGACAGTTTTACACTAACTAAATAACTGTGTCAGTGAATATGTCTACATTATTCTCTGTCTTCCACAAGAGCTGTCACCAGCATACTGTAGGCAGCCTGTCTGGATGGTATTGGATGGTGTACTAAACACAGCATAGATATATACTATTGGATGGTATACTAAACACAGCATAGATATATACTATTGGATGGCATACTAAACACAGCATAGATATATACTATTGGATGGTATACTAAACACAGCATAGATATATACTATTGGATGGCATACTAAACACAGCATAGATATATACTATTGGATGGCATACTAAACACAGCATAGATATATACTATTGGATGGTATACTAAACCAGCATCATGCTGCTGAGCTTGGCCGCAGTATTTGAACAAACTGCAAATCTAATTTTGAGCATGTCCGCCTCAAAGCTAATAGGGATGCATTGTCAGATATAACTCAATAGTGTAATTATGATTCACAATTTTCATTTGCATAAGGTTTATATGTAATTTTGCTTCTTTGTCAATAAGTTTCCAGTGCAAAATATGCCCTTTGAAATTTGATTATATTTCTCTAATTTCTTCCATGAGTTCATGGAAGGTAATGTAACTATCTGTTAAACCTTGGTTGCCTGAAATTTCTTAAAGACTTGTGGTGGAGCATGTGTATTTATTGTGTGCAAAATCTGGAGAGTGGAGGAAGCCTGGCCAGAACATTATAGAAATGATTCATCTCTTAAGCAGTGTTTCACTGCCCTTTCATATAGACCATCGCTGTGTTACTCATTCTGGCATTAGAAGTTCTAAGGGTACCCAGAGATATTTCCATGAGCTTTAATTTTATCACTGCGTTTAAAAAAGAAAATTAAAATTTTGCTAATAAGACATTCTGAGCTGCTATTTTGTTAATAAATTATTTTATATTTTATATATTAAATTTTCACCGAATTTGGGCATTGTAGATGTTCATCCTTATGAGAAGTATCAGTAGAATAGTGGCAACACACCGACTGAAATCCAGGCTAGGCAAGACAGAAACAAGCTATCAAGAGCAGAAGAACCTTTCAATAGAAATAGGTGGTGTCTGAGTTTATGAGTTGTTGAGACATGTTGTGCACAGGAATGAAAGTTCTGTTGGATTATTTATCCACTACTTCACTGAGTTTTTTCTCTGTGATATATGAATTAATTTATTTTTCTCTCAGACAAGGTAGTTGTTTGGGCCTATCCATCTCTCAGGATGACTTCAAACACCAAGTGCAGTGCAAGTCTCATTGGTTGCACTTACCAGGAAAAAGAGATTAAAGAAAAATATTGTTTCTAAATTAGAGTTCCCAAGTTCCCACAAACTGCTTAGTGTGATTCAGGAATGCATGGGTGTCCTTTGAGTAATACCTTTCTTATGTAACTGAGGGCAGACATAATTGTTGACAAAAATATTGCTGTTGATACGTTTGCATAGTCGGTGGACAAATATCTCTCCAGTAAAATATTATTTCTTAAATTCAAAAGTATGTTGATAAACTTTGAAGATGATAACCTATTTGCATATCAGTTTTATACCAACCTTCACAAGAAGTTGTGGGAATTTTTCATTATCTAGAACTAAAGAAAGAGTATTTAAGGGGCATTTGATGGTACAGGCTTTCCAGAATCGCTACTATAATAATTAGTTAGATTGCTTATTTTATCTCTTCCACTTAGAAATCCATTTTATATCATCTGATCATAGTAAAGTGCTTGCGGAGATTTCTTCCACTGTTGTTGAATAGAAGTCAATTTATGTTGATCTCATCTTAAGTGTAATTGTCCTGTCAAATAATGTAATTATTGCATGTTTTACCAAGATATCTGGATTTTGATCATTGAGAGTGGCTGTCACTGTAGAAGCTGAGTTCATTCTCATTTATTGATATCTCGGTCAAGAACTATTGTTTGTTGAGAACTAGTCTCCCAAGGAATCCCATATTCCACAAAAGAGATTTTGGTGCACTCCATAGCTTTTAAGGTGAATGTGCTGATTAAAGACAGACTTTCACAATTCATAGTGCAAAACTACATCCTATTCTAGACAGTAGGAGCAGAATGTGCTTAGCAGAGCAATATATACATTTTTAAGAAGAAGATATTTTGTTAGAATCATAGCAGTGGTTTCAAGACACTAAAATGAAATTCAGGAAAGTAGCAGTCTGTTTTTAGGACTCAGAATTTAGAAGGGATTAAAGACAGGTCAAGGTTCACCATATTGCTTTGATGACTATCATTAGCAATTGTTTTCTATTCCAGGGACCTTTGAATTTAAGATCTTCCTCTCTTTAATGTTATGCTAATTGCAGGCACAACACATTTTATAATTGAACATTCTCTATGTTCTCTATGAAATTTTAGTTCTAGTAATGGTGAAGAAGTTAAAATTAAAATTGAGTGTTATTGGTTTGGGTCTGGGGAACATAATTTAAAGGAACTGGAATTCAGGCCACAGCTTAGGTTGTAAGTTCTAGGAAAGGATTTGCAGAGAAATGTCAGCTTTAAGTCCAGTGCTAAACACGTGTCTGGTCTGTGTGAACTTGCATTCACCTTAGACCTACGGAGCACAAACTTTTTCTTCCAGCCAGCTGCAATAGTCAGCCTGTTTGTAACTTCCTTGTAAGTGGAATTGTTTCAGCCTTTCCCCTGCCGACAGCAAAACATAAACATGAGGGACATTAAAATGGAAACAGGATCCTGGTCCTTTCTGTTTCTCAGTTTTACTTAGTAGTGACCTTTAACCCTCATTAAGATACTTTAGACTAAAGTTTGGGACTCCTTTTTTTGTATAGCTCATTGTGGGAATATTTAGGTTTGTTATGTTGTTTTTGTCTTCAAAAATATTTAAATGCATTTAGGCAGTTGTATAAAATATAAACCCCCACATTTACTTATTCTAAAAGATATCTGTAGACAATATTTCACAGCAAATGCTCTGGTCATTAGAGCCATCTCATAGTTACAAGGGAAACATTGACACTCAAATTTTACTCAAGAGGAGTATCAAAGTTTTGTCCAGGGCAAAACACACATTTGTATACACACAAATGGATACTAGCCCTAAAGCACATAATAATGTTCAGAAAATATCAGATATAGTAGTTTCATCTATGAAAATATAACTTATCTTCATGAATACAAAGCTGTGTGTTGGAATTTGTTTAATGGTTTGCAATGTGTGTCAATGCCTAGCTATGTTCTTTGATTTGTTTGGCTTAGAAGATTCCTGACCTCTTGACAAATATGTACATGCCTTAGAAATACACAGAAATGCACTAAACATAAGACTCAATTTTAAAAGTTTTGCCCAAGGAAGTTTGAATATCTGAGGTCCTCAATTTCTAATGTTTCCATGGAGAATTCTTTCCCTTCAGTTAAAAAATTAACCATGCTTCCTCTGATTTAAATATATTGAAGAAGAGCTATATTGACATATATGTGACTTCTTCTCCCAGAAAAAATGAAAAGTGCTACTGAAAGATGTCCAAAAAATGAGGTTTTTAGTTGTTGACGGTACTTTCTGCCCCATTGGTCTATTTTTTGTATATAAAATGTAGCAAAATAATGGGCATTACATGCATGTTTTCAGAGACTGCATTTAAGTACCCATTTATGAAGTGAAATTATGTTACCAGAAAGGAAAATATTAAAACATTTTTTTTGACTTTCAGAAAACACCTTCCCCAGGGGATTTTTTCTTCATCATATTTATTCTAGTAAAACAGCTAGGAAATTTGTTTCTCTTTGTCATTCTCTGGAATTCTGAATCATCACTCCATTTGTAAATCCAGCTAAAAGTCCAATTTTAAAAAATGTTGTATTTTATGCTACTTTTTCAGAAAAGCAATTGTATTAAAAATATTTCCCTGCTGTCTTTAATTTTATTTACTTTATTTCCCAGTTATTTTTCCTCTTTATTCTTGTTCTTTCTATTGCTAAAATGAACAAAAGAAGTAGTAAAAAAAGACAGAACTGTGAAAAAAAAGTGCAAAATATTCAAAACATCTTTTATTTTGCTTTTATATATCATATGGAGAGATTGTTCCATATTTCCTTTCAAAACAGGCTTTCATAAGGATTCTTTTATGTCAATGTAAAATACTTTATTTTCCTAATATCTAAGACTGTAGGGTACTTCCGACAGATGCTGTGCTTTTTCAGATGAATTTTGGTAATATTTTTTGAGGTGTTGAAAATTGTCTTCATCTTTGACAGTATGTTTGAACAGCTTAATGCTTTATTGTTAAAAATGCTTCCATTTCCATCTTGAGACCTTTTGGTTTCAGTACCTACTTATTAGCTCTTATATTTATCTAATTTAATGTGATTAAGTGAAGGCAAAACACATTATGTCATGTCTTTTATTCTGATATTCAAATTGCTTGGAGATTTTAATCTGATTCATTTCCTCTGCTTCTTTTAAGGATGTAAAACAACAGTCTAGATTCAACAATGATTACAGTGAAATCAGGGGTGAATTTGACCCTATCTCTCTAAATTTGCAAAATTAAACATTTAAGTTTCTACTGAATTAAACAATTAAGTATCTACTGAAAACTGATGTTCTTTGTCTGCAGTTACCTTTATTTCTGTACTAGTGAGGTATAGCCTACCAGATTTAGTACAGATCATCATAATCCATACATTTTATGTCAATTAATGGTAACATTTTCACTTTTGTCTTTACTAATATTTGATGGAAAAGATATAATTCTTTGTCAATGATTTTAGAGATTTTAGGTGGTTCAGAAAAGAAAAATCAAAAATCTTGTGCAATGATACCTTTTAAAAAGTGACCTTGTCTAAGTGAGGCATTCTGACTTCAATTAAATTCAGAGTTAGTTGGTCCCACAGGTAATGCTGGAATATATAATGTTAGCTATTATAAGAATACTTTGCAAAAGTAGTTTAAAAAACCCTAAAAAAACCCCGTTTATGCTGTGCTGGTTTGTAAAACAAAAAAAAAAAAGAAGAAGACTTTACCTTTATATTAAGTAACTGTTTATGAGGTCATTTTTGGAGTGTACTGTTACATAAAACATGAGGTCAGCAAGTAAAGGTAATTAAATTTTAGTAGGAGCAAGAGGTTTTTTCTTTCATCCTATCCAGTCCAAAATACCCATACAATACATCATTAATATCCTTGGAATTGTTAATTATTTCAACATGAATAGAGGTATCAGTGCTGTTAGCTTAATTTAATACCCTCTGGGAAATTCCTGAAGAATGCATTATTTCTTTCATTATTTTGTATATTCAGGAACAACAAAACATCAAGAAAATCAACCTAAACATGGAAATACAGTTCAGAGGAAGCACCTGTTTTTATCCTGGATGAGAAATTTTCTCTGGAAATTTTCCATCAGAAAGTGCAATTCAACTCATTTCAAGTAAGTTCAGAGGAACAAACCTCTTTCCCTTAAGTTTTCTTGCAAAGAAGCCAATATTTTTCTCTTTTGCTCTTTTACTTAAAACTGTTTATTTAAAAATTTAATCAATTTTCTGTGTATCAGAGAAAATAGTATTAAAAATTTAGCATTACACTCTTTTTGTATTAATGAGAAACCCCAATTTTATCGTAATAAAATATTTTAATTATCCTGAATTGGGATTTTATTTCCCAATAAGAATTCTAAAATTTGGGATTTTGAGGAAAATTTGAAGCAGAAAAAAAATCAAAACCCTGCATATGAAATCCCAGTGTTTTCCTTAAAGCTTATTAATTATTTTTCTACCAGCATCATTCAGTATTTCACTACTCAGTATGGGACCATTTGCCATATTAAAAAATAGGTGTTCTTGATTTACAGTAACACACAGCACATGTGAGGCTTGTGAAACATTCTATTTTATGGAAGTGTTCATTGGCACTTCTAAAGTTTAAGTGAGCTGAAAAATTAAGTTTATTTCTCAGTCTCTAATCCAACTGTGTTTCTCAGAAAAGAATATTCTTCATTTTCTTCAGCAGAGTAACCTTTAATGTTCAGGAGAAAATTCAATGTTGGCAATTATATCTTTGATATATCTAAGTCTCTACCTGCTATCTCAGTGCAAAAAGATTTTCTCTCCAATGGACTTTTAACTTTCAAAGAGGTGATGTTTAAGGAGGCATCAAACCATGTGCAAACCTCTTTTGACAACTAGATTTTAAAAACAATGGTGATTTAGCAGATGTACAGTGTGGTATCGCAGGATTTTTTAAAAAGCTATTTTAACAGATAGTGATTATATTTTTTAATTAATGTGGTGACCAATAAATGTTTCTTTGTTCTGGTTTTACCATAGTAGATTTAGCTCCATAAATTGAGAGTAAGCTCTGGGTTTTTTTCTGGTAGGTTGAGAATTGTACTGTGAAAAGAGAGTTTTATTTCTCTCTTTTGTGTTCTGATTTGAAAAACTTTAAGCAACCAATGGTTTCAATAAAGATTTTTCCCCAGTCTGCAAGTAGAATTTCTCATAAGCATGATGAAGGATCTCATTGTAAGGGTTTTATTTGTTAACATTTAATGTTTGTATAAAAATAAACATCAGTTATGCTAGATTTCAGAAGAAATAACCATCCTTAACCATCTTCAGAGAAAGTGGCTACTTATCTAGTTTCTTTATATGCTCTCTGATAGCACGAATTTTTAAGCTGATGGATTTCCACTGTGGACTTGAAGCATGTTAAGTATTTATAGAAGAGATTTATTGAATTCCCAGGGTATCACAGTAGGAAGAGAAGAAAGTGCTTTGAATTCTGGTTGCAACCCCTGATCTGATCCTTTTCCCTAATATTCCTCAGATCACTCCTTGCCACCCACACATACTGTGTTGCTTAGTAATTTCAGGTTGGTTGAAATCCCTATTGCTGTGACAAGTATACATGTCAGTCTAACAGGTATTACCTCCCCTGCTCCTGTGACTGGACTGGAGTTTACTGTGGAGAGGTCAAGAGTGGAAAGAAATGTATCCCACTGCACACCCTTTCAGTGTGGCCTTTAAAAAAACTGTATAACATTCAATTTTCCTCTTTTTGGTAAAAATAGCTAATAATTCATCATCAGTGACTAGCAAGGTCATTGTTCCATAAAGCTGCTAATGTCAAGTGGAGAAAACAAAACAAATTAATTCTGCATCTTTTAAATAGAAAATGCAACTGAAGTTATGAAAATAACACTTTCAATATAAATTAGTGCAAGTAATCTCAATAGAAGACAGGTGTTGTTTGACCAGCTTCATCTTATTTGGCATATGGGAATACTTTTCAGTCATGAGAAACATGGGAGCATCCTTCTCCATAACTGTACAGTAAGCATAAAGAATTTCAGGTTACGGCGCACATAATATGAGCAGCTAAACTGGTAACACATTTTCATGATTGTACATTGTGATGATGACTGGACAAGTATTTTGTGATTTGATACTGCTTCTGGCAAAGTGAATGAATGCCAAGATTGCCAGAGCATCAAAGGAAACATTTTTAATTTAAGTATGCATGCTGAGATGCAGCTGTGCCAATACATGCATATTTATTGGATCTGGCCAGGAGGCAAATGCGCAGCTAATTAAACCATAGTAGTGCTGGCTAAGGTTTGATTCTAAAGGCCTGGGTTGTTGAAGGCTTAGCTGAGATGATTCTGGTGGATATAGAAGCAATTTAAAAATAAAATAACCATAGGCAATGTTAAACTTGGACACTGATAACCTGGTAGTTAGTTTTCAATGGGATCAGGATACACTCTGGCAGTAGGCAAGCCTCAAGAAAATCATATTTACACTATTTCCATTCAATCCCATGTTTTTGTTTGGGTAGCTACTAGTTGGTGCATCAGGATGCTATGACCAAGGCGTGCTTAAGAAATAGTTTAGCTCATACTTCGCTGAGCCACGTTAGTTGAATTATAAACAGGACACCTACATCTTCCCAGCGCTAGTAAACCTCTTTACAAAAGTTTCTTCTCATTTACCAGCACATAACAGATAACCCAGTTTCAGAAAGTCCACTTCTATGGAAGTTTAGGTACAGTAGATTTTCTAACTATGCACTGATCTGTGAAAGTTTTGCAAGAAGATGTGCAGTATGATGTTTGTGGTTTCTGAAAGGAATGTCTGTGCACTAGAAACTGCACTGAGACACTGCTTACCCCTGGCTAGCTCATTGGCTGACTCCCAGCCTGCATTGGACTTCTGGGCCAAATTTTAAACAAGTGAAAATTGCATTAAAATAAATTTTTTCTTGTAATTTACATTAAGTTTGAATCTTTATTATTCGAGGTAAAAACATCATATTAAAAATGAGAATTTATAATACTTTCATAATCCCAGGTAGGCAGCATCACCAGCCTCAGGCTTTAAAAGAGTCTGTTCTCATATTCTTCCTAATCACAAGACTGACTTAAAATTCCTGAAGTTTAAAAATAAATGCATAAAAATAAGGTTTTAGTATTATTATTGTGTTGGCATTTCAGCCTTAGGGTACACATTTTTAAGGGCTTCCTCCATGACCATGGAGGCAAGCAATACATTAAAAAAAATTAGTGAATAAAAACTGAGTTTAGAATCTGACATGATGATATGACAGTAGAAGCAGGAGTTGTAAGAAATGTGTAAAATCTTTCAATACAGACAGTAAAATCCAGAGAACTGGAGCAGGTACCCATTTGATTGGGATATTTTACCCCTTCTCATGGGATCTTATTCTACCTCTTCTTCCATGAGTACAATTAGTAAATTGGTCGTTGAATTTTTATCCCCCGTGAGCAGGCTGTAAGGAAGTGTCCTCTCTATTCCCTGACAGACTGTGTTCAGATCAACTTACTGCCTTGGAATGCAACTGAGAGAAGGAAGGGAGGAGGCAGGAAGAAATAGCTGAACATAAATTAAATAAACAAATAAATTCTGCAGCCTACTATAACCAAACCAAGACTGAGCATGATTTGTTCCTTCTGCTTGCCTATGTGAGTTGTGAGGGGATTTTAAATTTTTTTTTTTTTGACCTTACAGCATAATATGTGTAGTCTAGCAAACAGCTACTTTTCACAATGAGTTATTCTGAACAAATTGTTGATTAACCAGAGCAAATCAAACTCTGAGAACCAGTATCATTCCTTCTTAGTCACAGACTCCCAGCTTGTTTATTTAGTGTCACCCATAGTCTGTCATGGCTGACCTAAAACTATCAGAAACAGCCACAATTGCAGCCAAGCATAAACAAAAATCTGAACTGAAGGTGCAAGGGGACTTCCGTTCTAAAGATAATATCTATTGCTGTAATAGCCCTTGATTATGATGACCAAATTAAAAAAAAAAAAAAAAAAAAAAAAAAAAAAAAAAAAAAAAAAAAAAAAAAGAAAGAGAAAAAGACCAAACGGCAAATACACAGACACATTTCTGTTTATTTATACATGGAGAGAGGGAAAGAAATCATTTACAGAGAGGAAGACATATAGGGAATAGGGTTTCATTACATGTCAGTGTTTCTCAACAGTTTATAAAACATGATTTTGTGAAACTAAAGGTTTGCTTGTGGTCGTCTCTGTTTGCTTAATGACATTTTGTAAAGTGATAAAAATCACATGGAGATAGCAGAGAGAGAAAGGGAATCTGCCAGATGGTTATCTGTTGGTAGAGTGTTTTTCACCCTTCCTTCCACCTACAGCACAGAAGCCCTGGTTTTACACTGAAGACAGATTTGCATTAGAAGATACCACATATGAATAAAAATCTCATATATTATGCTTCAGGTGTGTGAAAGATTTGTAAATTGCTGGTGACACAGGTAATGAAGGTGACTCATGTGTGACAAAAGCTGACTAGTTATTTAAAAGATGTGGTTTTCAGACAACTTTCCATTTTCATTGTAATCAGTTTCCCTGAATTCATAGGGGTTTCTTTAAAAATAGGGAAAATTAAAAAAGATTTAAACACAAACTTTGAACGTCCTGATGTATAACCACTGCTACTGTTGTGGGAAAAACTGCTTGCACTCCTCTGCAGTCATGCCAAGGGCTTGGTCACTCGGCCATTTTAAAAGTCAGTTCCTGTCTTTAGCTTAATGCTCAGTATGTTACAAGGTTTCATTCCTTACTGTTTCACTGAATTAAATCTTCAAACTTAAAACTTCAGTGTGGGTAGTTTTGGGAGTTTGTGCTTTAGAAGTAGTCTGCACTTTTATTAACATTTGCTGATCAGATTAAAGGAGGGAAGAATAATAATGAGATGACTCAACTAGTGTATTTTTTTTCAAAATGTGTGAATAAAAAGCGCTATTAGCAAATAGATGTCCTGAGAAATTTTATAAATATGAATATTTCAGAAATCATTTGGATTTGACCCATATTTCTTAAAAACTCCTGAAAATTTAAGTCCTTATTTTTTTTGCAATTAACAAAACTTAGATATGTTATGGCTCAATTCTCCCGTATTTCCTCTCTATCTTTCTTTATTAATTTCATTATTTTTTTATCAAGCTGCATTGACTATTCAGTAACATCAATGGTCTATTCAATGGCAGCTCTTAGACCCTTAGAAAGTACCCAAATGCTTGTCATGCATCATAGCTTCTCATATATTAGCAAAAAATCTGTTTGATAACTATAGAGCAACATTAACTTTCACTTGTAATCCAACCTAAAAATTCTTACCTATTAGTTTAGTCTGTCACCATTTTGGCACAGGCAATAACTATCTATCTGGCCTTTCTGTTTGACTGGAGAGAACTGTATTGTTCTGTGTTCTGTACAGGAGAAATGCACAAAGTACTGGGAGTTTAGGCATATTGATTAAAAAGCAAACAAACCAACTAACCAACTCCCTCCCCCCTTATTTGGTTTTAAAATTATTAAAAATTCTGCTTGGAGCTCATGTGAGGTATATCATATTTACTTGTTAATTATTCCTCTCTTTTCTTGCCCTGCAAAGGATATATCTTGATTCGGGCCATTACAACAAAATGCATTTGAGAGCCCTGGTCTTAAAAAAACCCAACCAACCAAAAACCAACACAAACAAGCAAATAAACAAACAAAAGTGGATATGGGGAAGACATAAAAGAGTAGTATTTCATGGAAACTTCAAATTCACATTTTATAATTTCCTGGCCAAGAAGAACTCTCTGGAAAAGTCCCTTAGTGTAAAACCAGCATGCCTGTGCTGAATGTAAGCCCAGAAATACGTTCCTAAAGAAAGGGGCTTAGGAGGAATGTATTATGGAAGTGTTGAGCACTCATCTATTCTTATTTATTTCATTATAGGGCAAGATATAATTTTTAGAAAATCCATGTGGAATTTGTTGCTTAAATTTGTATACTCAAACATTCTTTATAATTGTCATTGTAGACGCTGTTATTTGGGTCTGCTGTGACTGTCCAATGTTCATCTGCTGACAAGGAAAATGTCTTCTTGAAATTGTGTGGGTTTTATTGACCCAGAAATAGATCTAGACTACTTTTGGTGGGTTAAATAAGGAAAAAGGAATTCTCTCTGGTAAACAAATCTCTGTAAGTCTGATATGAAGATCTCTAAGAATCTGCAAGCTGGCTGAAGGAATACATTGCTTCCCCCAGGGTGACATTACACCTTAACTGGCAGCACTTTAGCCCAGACTAGCAGGTTTTTGCATCAATCTGTCTTCCTGGGTTACTGACCAGGGCCAGGTTTGGCTGCAGACTTGAGTATTCTATTGAAAGAAAAGGCTTAAGAAGAATTTAGATATCAAGGTACTTAGCATGAATACATGCACTTCAATAAGTCGGCTGCAGAGAGGCAAATGCTTTGTGAGGGTAAAATGTCATTGCTATGGTTTTCCATGGGAGGAAATGTTAACCTTTGCTCTCCTAGCACTTGCTGCTTCTGGCACTTTTTCTCTATGAGGACATTTCGGAAGCTAGGAAAGATCCTGGAAGGAGAAGGAATTAGAAGACATGCAAAGCTCAGTACAGAGGTGAAATACAAGCTTTCAGCAGCGTAGAACCACAGCTCTGTGCTGTGGCTGAAAGTTGTTCACCCTTGAAAGCTTTTCAGTGGTCAGGCTGAAATATGTATCTTGGTGAGTAACTAGTGAACTAGTGTCAGCAGCAGTAAAAATGCCAACACATTTCTCAATTCTTTTGGCTTTCTTAACACAGACAAGAATGTGTTTACTGAGGTTTATTTTGCCAAGGTACTAAATTGATAATGCTGTGAATACCACATAATTGTATGTTGGGTGCTAACTCTATACCATTATTTATTCCAAAGCCTCAGTATCAGTTCTTATTTACAAATAACTTGGGATAGCAAGCAGCTGATGAATAACTTTGTCCTGCCATTTTTCAGCACGTATAGTATCCTCCAGCTTTTGTAAATATATTTAGAATTACTTTATTCTCTATTTAGTGATTTAATTCTCCTACTTACAAAGTAAGATTTCTTTTGGCCTGTCTAGTAGCCAGTGAATACACACGCTGAGTGAATTTTTTTACAATGTAAAAAAATCACTATTTTCTATGATTTTCAAATGGTGATTTGCAAAGAATATGTTGTCCAAAAAGGCAGTGACTCCCCAGCTTTTGTTGCTACTTCTTCTTGTTTTCAGCTGCCCCATTGCAAAAAGGAGTAAAAGTACAGCATTCAAATGGTGCTCTTCTTTTAAGCAAGTAATTGTTGGAATTGTCATGGACATGTAAAACAATTGCAAAGGAAAAAGGAAGGAGCCCACGATAGAATCTCTTCTTTAAGATGGATATTACAGAATATCACATCTGATTTCAACAATTTTTCTTTATAAAAGACTTTCTTGAAGTTACTCAGACCCTGGAAATATAATACAACTGTGTAATATTATTTACCTTTATTCACTCATTAGAGTATATCGAGAGAGTTTTAGTTCATAGTGTTTGGGAAAGTCTTAAAAACAGCAAAACTTTGCGTTAGTTCATCTGCATTTAGTTTTAGTTCAATCTGTGTTTAGTTTTACTGTGGCAAACACAGTAAACATATGATTTTATTTCTCATTAGTTATTTGGGATTATTCTGATCAAACTAGAAGAAAAGATTTGTTGCCTTTGTTTTTAAAGGCACATTTTTAAGCTATATTTCCCTGGTTTTAGAATTTTATAACTTGACAGGAAAAAGTGATTTTGGTTGAAATTGCAGACAAGGTCTCAACTGCAAAAACACTTCACTCCAAATTTCAAAACACTGTGTCATGTTCAAATAATGCAGCAAATCATGATGAAACCTAATTAGAATGGGATGCCTCTTAAAATGGACAAGTTTCTTGAGGAATTCAGCACCCTTTAAGAAAAAGGCTGTGTTAGATCAGGAAGTTGTCAGTGCTTGTACCTCAGCGAAACATTTCACCTCATGCATACTTCAAATGTGTGACTTGTTCCTGGATCATGAATGAATTTCAGAGTACCTTGTAGAGCTGAAGATTTAAACCCTGTGGTTAGATAAGAAATCCACTCTTTTTGCAGTTTCTGATAGACTTATACTTGGGACAATATGAATGTATATTGGAATCCAGCATTTTGTTAAACATTAATGTGATAAAATTACTGATTTATGTGGAAGCAATTCCTGGTATATGACCATCTCTCATTCTTCTCCTTTTCTTTATTAAATAGGCTTATTCATCCAGCCATATATGCAGACAAGGATGCTTCTTTGAAAAGAGAATTTATGCTGCTTGATGTTCCTTTTATTCCATTAAAGTTGGATAAATAAGAAGGCTTTGTTTAACACAACAAGCCATATTCTAGTCTTGATAGACTAATGTCTCAGCAAGATATTCATCCATGATTCTCATTTCATGATAAGAAACTTTTTTTGGAACCTGTTTGTTCCAGAAATAATGTTCTTTGTCCACACCAGAATCCTTCTTCCTTCCATAAAAAAAAAAAAATCATTATAATAAACCAAAACATTTATTTCAATAGGTACAACAAAATTGAAACTTTTTAGAAAGTAAATAAAACAGTTTATTTCTCAGTTTCCCTCCTCTTCCCTTGTAACTCACTGCATAAACATACCTGCAAGCAGTTATAAAATAACATTCAACATCATATGAAGTTCTTTCCTAATACATCGATATTTTGTTCAGGCTGCAACTATGGTAAATATTTCTCTCCCTTTCTGCTCCCTCCCTACTCCAAACCTTGGGTGTTTTCTATGATTCTGTGTCATTGTGAGTAAAATGTCAATATGTGTAATGACACAGCACAGTGAAAACACATATTTTCATATTCATGTAAACTCATGTAATTGTAAATTAGGCTGTGCCACCCGCTATCATAACATACTTCATGTGAAAAGATGCTAAATTTACTTGACCTACTTTCATCTTCATGTTTAGGAAACAGGGTATAAGAAGTAAACAAAGTAGTTGTGCCTCATGCAGGAGATGATTATTGTTTGAATTTATGATTCATGCCTTGAGCAAAATTTTGTTTGTGATCTCATTTGCAACCATAATTTATATCTTTACTAGGGATATACTGTGTATTTGGGAGGTTATATATTAGGCATGCTTTGTACTGGAACAGTATTCTAGCTTTGGGTATAGTATTTTCTATGTTTCTGGTAGGTATAAAATTTTTTGGCATGGCATTTATTGTAGTAAATATGGAATTTTAATTTATTTTCTTTGGAATTGCAATTCCCCTAGGAATGTCCTATTATATTTACATCAATGCACTTGTTACAGCTAAATCAAGCTAGTATTTAAAAGAGTTGCTAATCCTACAAACAATGAGTCATAAATGCAAGAATTTTCTTTTTCAGTATTTCATAGCCACAGTGTTCAGTTTCTAATAATGAGTGTTTCATTTAAGTTAATTTTATTTCATTTTCATTTAACCCAATCTAAACCAAATATAGTTAAAAATTTCTGAAGTCCAATGAAGTCATCTTTTCAGAGGAGGACGCTGATTACAGAATTGTTCTATTATCTGGTAAAGCAAACTGAATAAACTTAGACGTGTTAAATGAAAATCTATGAAGAATGTAAATCTGGAGAAAAAATAACATGGGGGAAAACAATAGATTGCCTAATATATAATAGTGCATTACCACAAAGAGTCATTACAAAATGGACTTTTCTATCTTTAATGTTTATGAATCTATTATTCTCTTTGGATTGCTGTTTACTGTGACATTCCTGTGAGCTGTCAGATAAAGTCACAACCCATACAATCACAGATGATATGCCTGATCTTTTTTATTTTATTTTTTTTAATGCATCTTTTCTTCCAAATGCAGATTCTTTACAGATAAAATCTGGTTTTGAATTACAGAAATACAGTTACTAACCCTCAGGTAGCAGGATTGCAATAATTTCACCTTTGTGCTTTGTCTTTCAGAAGGTAGAAAATTCTAATTCTAGTACCCTGAGGAGAAAGGGGGTTTTAATTAGCCATGGGACATCCACGGAAATCTGTACTCCGGGAAGACTGCACATGGATCCTGACACCTCCAGCAAAAAGACACAATGTCTAACCTTGTCCCAGAATTTCTGAGTTTCTCACTGTCTGCCACAATACCTAATTCCTAAAAGAGTGGTTTTCAGGAACTGTCACTGGTCCCCTTTTCTTTGCCTAAGTTATAGTAGTAAAATTTAATGAAAGCGAGGTGTGTTGTATTCAGTATCCACTAGTTCTACAACTAGTCATGCAATTCTTTCTTTCACCTCCTAAATCTGTGGACTCCTGACTTCATTAAATGGTTAAGGAGACCTTAGGCCTGACATGGTGCCCAAGAAGAATGCAGTGAAGATCCCTACTTGTACCTTTCGTACTCTTTAAGCTCAGGAAGAAAACCAGAGCACCCAGTATCTAATGGGAAGTGAAAGGCAAAATGTTTTGCCTTCTTGTCCTATTTCCAACCTTTCACTCCACTACTCTGGAAAGAAAAAAGGGGGTTGCACAGTGGTGGTCAAGGTGGAGGTGGTGACCCATTTTTCCTCAAATGGGAATCTAGGATCCATCCTTGTTCTGCTCCTAAAGAGAACTGAGAAGCAGCAAGCCTCAGCAAACTCATGTTACCCAAAGACATTGATACATGAGAGAGTAGAGTCTTACTGACTAGTCTAAAGGAGCATGCCAAATTACTTTTCAAAGACAGAATCATTTCACCTACTTGTGAGAGCTAAATTTCAAGAATATTAAAAGGAAGAAAATTACTGCATGATAGGGAGCTGCCATTGTAATATGTGCTGCTTAGTGCTTGAACATTGTAACTGTCAAGCTGATTCTATTATGAAAAAGGGAGTAATTTAACATTATTTAATATTCACAATATGCACATATTGAATGGAAGTGTATGTAGAATGTAAGGCCCTATTTCAGCATAAATGAAATTTTAATCACAGGAGTACTTCTATTGGTTTTAATAGAATAACTCTTATTCTCACTTTTATGCATGTGCATAATAAATAAGAAGTTACTAACGAATATGCTTAAAAATCACTGTGGTATTACTTTCAAGAAAATATAGAATATATTCTAACTTCTCAAGTGCTTCTTACTCAGTTTATAGGATTGATTCTCCATTCCACATTGCCTACCAAAGCCAGTTTGATTCTGTTAGCTATATCAGGGCCTTCCTTTGGTACATGGGTAGCATGAAAACAAATGAGAACAAAATTTAGTTTAATTGGGGTATTTCCCAAGTACTGAAGGTTTAATGCCATCATAGCAAGTTAGCTGACTAGTGCTCAGATGGGAAACATGGAAAGTGTAGGAGGATTCTACAGTGTGTAACTCCAGTCAGTTCTTCAGTGTGTAACTGTAGAACTGACTACTTTGCAGATTGATGCTTGAAATGTACAAGATGTGGCAAATAGCATAATGATTTACCTTAATGTTCTGGTACAACACATTAGGAACACCAGTTGCTTTGGAAAGGTGCTCAAAAAACCCCTGTAGGTTCTCCAAGGATCTACAAATAGCCAATAATTTATAGAAATCCTATCTGGTTTGGAGCCTTTCTGCCAGCACCATTTTTGTCTACTTTGAGTCCTGCCAGGTTTCTGCTTCTGCATGTTGTTCAGTGATGGCAATGTGATATGCAGAGATATCTTTGGGAGTAGAAAGTGGCACCTAAGATTTGCTCACCTTCCTGTCGTCTCCAGCCCCTCCATGGCTGCATAGGTAAGAGCCTGCCAGCTTGTTCTCTACTGCACCCTTTTCACCTTGCTTTATTTAATGTATAATGGTAAAGCACTGGCAGATTAGTTGAGGAATATTTTAATTTTATTTTATTTTATTTTAAATTTTTTTTTTGAGAAGTAAATCTGTTTAAGGGCTACTTTACTCCAGTTAGGTGAACTATCTTCTTAGGACAGTAATATTGAAAAGGAAGAGAACTTAACAATAGTGACAATAAAATAGCAATGCTGATTTATTATATGAAATATATATAATTTAAAAATTGAAATACCATGAAAAGACCAAATTAAAGGTGTAAATGCAGATGGTTATCCTCCAACAGATTTTAGAAAATTAGTTTTCTAGACTATCATGATATTTTAGTAGTAAGTGCTAATATTAGGAGAGTGACATAAAGAGATCTGAAGGCATTAGGTCTAATCACCCATGTTTCTTCCATAGAATAGGAAAATTGTGGCAATATCTCTTAAATGACAGGCTTAAATATCTGCAATAGCAGTGTAAATTTTGGACTTCAGCAAGTATTTTTAATGTTACTGCCTTTACATAATTACCTCAATGTGAAGAAAGGCATATCATGCTCCATTGCTCCTTGTCTGTGCTTTAAGGGAAAAAAAAAAAAAAAATCTTTCTATAAAAAGCTTCTTAGCTTTAATTGAGCAAAAGAGTTCATATGTGGCCTGGAGTTGCAGCTCATAATTTCTGTAGACAGGTTAGGTTGCTGTGTGATGATCCTAATTAAATTATATAAAAGCATTGAGGTAGACAAACCCAATAGCCGCTCCATCGGCGCAGCAGGTGAATGGAGCCCGCGCAGGAGCCGCTCCCCGAGCTGGAGTTGGCGCCGGCGGTCCTTAGGTGGCAGCATTGTCAGCGTTTGTGCGGCTCGGGATGCTCCGGGAATTCTGCGCGCTCCCCAGACCTCCCCCACTCACAGCGCTGGGCGATCAGGGCCGAGGAAACATCGTTACATACCGGTGAAATAAAATGGGCTGGAGTGTTTGGGCCAAAAACTAGGCTGTGCTTCTTCGGAGTTGTATTCTTTCCTTTTCCTTTTCCTTTTCCTTTTCCTTTTCCTTTTCCTTTTCCTTTTCCTTTTCCTTTTCCTTTTCCTTTTCCTTTTCCTTTTCCTTTTCCTTTTCCTTTTCCTTTTCCTTTTCCTTTTCCTTTTCCCTTTTCCCTTTTAGCTTTGCTTTCTCCTCTCCTCTCCCTCTCCTCTCCTCTCCTCTCCTCTCCCTCTCCTCTCCTCTCCTCTCCTCTCCTCTCCTCTCCTCTCCTCTCCTCTCCTCTCCTCTCCTCTCCTCTCCTCTCCTCTCCTCTCCTCTCCTCTCCTCTCCTCTCCTCTCCTCTCCTCTCCTCTCCTCTCCTCTCCTCTCCTCTCCTCTCCTCTCCTCTCCTCTCCTCTCCTCTCCTCTCCTCTCCTCTCCTCTCCTCTCCTCTCCTCTCCTCTCCTCTCCTCTCCTCTCCTCTCCTCTCCTCTCCTCTCCTCTCCTCTCCTCTCCGCATACTGAGAGGTTATGGTTAAACTTTATGGTTAACTTTAGAGTTAAAGGTCATTTTCATGTGAATGCACCAAAATCTCCACCTCATCTAAGGAAAAAGAAAAAACCCTCAAGACTGAGTGAGACACTTACTGTCTGTACAAACTTGACATGGCATTCTTTGTTATGGAAACCAGAACCTTATTGTGAAATTATCTTCCCTAGTGGAGAAGTACATTCTGTGGGAGTCATTACTCTCTCAGGCTTAAAATTCATGACTTCCGGATTTCTTGTGTGGGTATTTATTTGGTTCAGGACAGAGGTTTTTGGGAGAGATTGGGGTGGCAGGTGTGGGGGTTTGTTTTGCTTTTGGGTTTTGTGGGGGTTTTTTGGTTGGTTGGTTTTTGAGAGCTCTAGCAGTCCCGGTCACTGGATGAGTCCTGTTTCCACTGATCTTTTGGCTTACTATCAAAAAGCAGAATAAAACCCCTACATTTCACATACTTGAAGATTTTTTTTCAAGATAACATGACATTGAGCATCAATTTCCCTTTTTAAAAAATATTTCAGTTAGCTTTATTTATCACTTCTCAAAGTCAGCAGAACTATTGGAGCACTGGACATCAGAAAGACCAGGCAGTGATTCCTTTTGCATTACATATCTTTTTATGCACTATTTTCATTACATTTTTCTTCCTGTGCCATCTTCTTTGATGTTGTAATTAAAGACATCATGAGGTCATACTTTTTTACTCCTTATTCCCTTTTCCCATTCCTCTTTCATTTCCCCAGGGAAGGAAATTCAGAAGTAGAGGTTGAAAAAATGGTTTCAGTATTAGAGAAAATATAAGCCAAAGTTGTTTCCTTAATAAATATAATTAGAAGTATATATTGAATTTTTCAAGAGCTAGTACTGATGTTGGGACCAGCTCCTTAAATAAAATAGGACCTCTGTAGTCTCTGGAGAGAACATGCATAAAGCAAAGTAAATGATTTTCTGTCAACACTAAGTAGACAGGTGCTTACATTGAACAGCATTCTAATATGTCTCTGAATATTTATGTCTTCTTTTTCGAATGCATGGCCCATGAATGTCACAGCTGTCAAATGTCTGTATACAAGAAGATAAAAAATGAAATTAATAAAAGGCAGATCAACATTTCATTTGTTTAGGCCACTTTTTCATACAGCATTTTACAGAGGTTAGTGATGTTGAGATGCTTGGGTATACCGGCATTTTCTAAGGGCTGGGTGAAATGCAAAGCAGTTAGTTGAATTTTGTGTATGCCTAGGTATATTTCCTATTATTTAACCAAGATATTATCAGTGAAAATAATGGCTCAAAGTTCTAAAAGGTTGTTCCTTTATCCTCTGTCCATTTCCTTCATGGAGGGGGATCCTGGAAAGTTTTGGCAGCTCACTACTGCCATAACTAGGAGCTTTTTTGGTGGAACAAATTCTGAATCAAACTCTGCAACGTGCAGGGACAGGTGAGCCATCACTGCTGCCTGGAAACAGTTAGTGGAGAATAAATTCAGTCTCAAAATAGTTCCAAAAATGAAAAGACTATGCGTGTTGAAGTTAACTTACCATTCATGGCTAACTGTGAAGATGCATCAGTACATCTTTGCAAAAATTTTAACATCTTAATGATAACATGACTTTCATTTTATACAGAATGATACAGAGAGAATAAGAGGAAAAACCCTAAATAGGCATAGATGAGCATTATTCACCTTGTATCCAAATAAAGTAGATTAACACGTTTCCCACTGAAACACTTTAAATGTTCCTTGGGTTTAGTGGTGCTTTCACTGCAGGCCAGTTGGCATTCACACACTCAAATGTAGATGTCAGAGGTTGGATACCTCCTTTTTGTCCATGTTCCTTGCTAATTACTTTGTTGTAAGGTTTCAAGTTACCTTTGAAAAGCCTCAAGACTTTCTTACCATCTCCCACATGAACTTAGTAGACAGACCACTTTCCAGTCAAAACAATTCAACATATCATTCAAACTCAGTTATTCAAGCTATTGCAGAACAAAGAACAATGGACAATGTTCTCAAAAAATTTAAATGACACACAGAGGTTTGTAGCATTACTGTGAAAACATCAGTTTGGAATCACATAATCACAGAATGGTTTGGGTTGGAAAGAACCTTAACTAGTTACAACCACCCTGTCATGAGCAGTGATTAGCTTCAGAATTTTTTCTCAATGTAGCTGTTAAGACTAATGTCCGGAGTTTCTGTGATACATGGGTATCTCACCTTCTAGAGCCTCTCCACAGGAGAAAGTGCAGCTAGAATTTGTGCAGGCAGGCACGTGCTTGAGGCACAGCCATAGCGAAATGAAGCACGCAGCCATAACAAAAGCTATATTATGCTTTCATCATAAATTTTCTGTCAGACATACACTAAACTGCTCCTTGGCAGCTCTTATCCCTCTCAGAAAATTTGTCCTAAGCAATCATCAGCAGAGGAGACAGCACACAGAGCTGAGTAAACCAGCAGAGAATGACAGGACCGAGGACATCAGGGCCGATGAAGTGCTGCAGTTGGCGATGAGACGAACAGATGCTTGAGGGAAACTAGCAATAAGTCAAAAATGTTTCATAAAAGCATATCTCCCAACAGATTCCAGTAAAATATGGGACTGTTTTTCCTGCAAGCTGTATATGGAAATAGCTGGAAATCTTTAGATCTTGCACGCATTTTCCATAGAGACACAGTTCTTGCTCTCCATTCCAGCTACAGATCCTAGAAGGAGATGATATTTGGAAACATCTACATCACTGACTAGTTTCCAAATTAGGCTAGCATTCTTACTGTTTTATTTCCAGAAAACAGGTAGAAGAGTCCTTTAATTGTCCTTAAATATTTCTTAGCTGATAACAGAATACATGTTTGTGATTTCAGGATATGACTAGCATTTGTTTCAGCTTTGAAAGATTCAGAAGATGAAGATTTTTTAGGTTTAGCTATTTACTAGAAATAATTTAGATGACACTATAGTCTTGCAGAGATAAGCATGGCAATACTGTACTGTTTGGCTCTTTCCGGCATAGCAACCCTTAAAATGTGTTGTTACTTTCACTGCTGGCAAATAAGGCCAATGCAGAAATGCATAAAACTGAGAACAGAAGATACATTAATTTGGTCAGAATCTGAGGTTTCTTTTATCCAAATTAGTGTTATAATTTAGAAAACAAAAAGAATTGGTGCCATCATTAAGATAAATACAGAAACAAGAGGAAAAAAATTCCATTCTGAAAGTATATATGCCACAATAAACTTCTTCATCTGGAGTTAAAGAATATTTTTTAACAGGAGCTTCTTTAAAACTATCAATTTCACTTAGGGCTTGTTCAATCAAAATCTTTTCTTTAGTGATGTATATTGGATGTACATGTCTCCTGTGGTCACATTTCAAGATATTTAGGATATTATGTGAAGTCAGATTGTTATCATTTTCACTAAAGGTATCACATTAGCAACATAACATTAAAACCCCATGCTTCACTGTTGAGAAATGGACTTTTCCAGGAATATTGGAATAACACATATAGTTTCAGAAATAAACCACATTTGCTACATTGCTATGTGAAACTGCTGTGTTTTTATCTTTGGGAATTGCTATGATTCTTGCCTGAAAAATAAGTACAGAGATCTGTGGGCTACTGAACTCAGACACACAGGCATAACTAAGGGAAAAATATCTTGATAAGAAAGGATGAGCCTTGCAATTGAAAATGCTTTGAATAAAAATGCTGCTACCTTTCAAAGAAGATATTCCCAACAATATCTTGAGGTATTTGCCATAATTTGCTTCTTTCTCTGCAACTTATTCTATTGTACCTAGCAAATTTTTCATTGAGATCAGATCAGACATAAGTGATGCCTTAGGTTGCAGAGAAAAAGTAAGTTTCAAATTTCTTTGTGCCTGATTTCCTTTGCTCTCAATACACATTGAAAATAGGTTCTGACATTTAAAATGCAAATTTCTCTTTGTTTTTAAAATGTTGACTTTCTGAGTATCACTTAAAGGGGAAAGAACTATTTACTGATTTGCTTTCCATATGTTTTAGGTGAAATCTGTTCTACCAAGGTAGTACTGTGATGAGTTGTTTCTCAATGCTGAGAACTCCCGTAGTAGCCTGGGCCTGGATTTCTCTAGAGTAGCAGTTTATTTTTCCTTCTGACCACAGTAATTCTGGGCCTCCAGAAGGGGAAATCTGGGGTTGTTGCAGCTCCTTAGCATCCCCCTACTCTCACTGACATCAGCATGCTCTGCAGCAGCAACCACGTCCTGTGTCTCAACATGATGGGGCGACTTTGTCTGCACTGGAGTGATACTTTGCTATTAACTCTAAAGGATTTTGTATACTTAAGCCATGTGGGTAACTCCAGGTAACTGTTTAGGCTTTATTTAGATATTAGTGGGACTTAGGGGTTTCAGGCTTCCACTAGAACCAGTATAGGGGAAATTGTGCCACATTTCAACTGGGCTACAGTGCAAGCCCATGTCGCCTCCTAGATTAGTTCTCAGTCCCTTCCAATAAATTGCCACTGACACCATAAAATACCAAATAATCCATTGAGAATATTTCTTTGTGTAATGAAATCATATCTAGGTTGAAATTCCATTAATTTAAATAATTGATTCATTGTTAATTCCAAATATGCTGGTCACAAAAGTTTCAGTGGACCATAAAATTGAAAAGGGATCATTTGGGTCAAGCATGATGTTTAACTTAACTTAATAAAAGAATTGTTTAAATTATATTTCTTCTTAGACCAATTTTATTTTCCAAATAACTGGGTGAAAAAAGAGGCTCATTTTGTTCCCATGATTCTGTTCTTTAAACAACCATTATGGATTAAAAGTCCTTGTCACTAGCTCTATTTAGATCATAAGTCCTGTTAATAGAGAAACCTTTGGTAGTTCTGGACAGGATGAGAAAGAATGATGATGAAAGTAATTGAAACTTCAAGGAGGGAGAGAGTAAGTAACAATGTAATTACATGAATTGGAATTATTCCAGGTCCCTACAACTAGAAAATGCCAAAATGCTACTTAGCAAGATATTTCTATTTAAAAATTATAAAAGTTTCTACAGTTATGCAGTAGCAAATCTTTAATCTTTAGCATTCACTCTGACTGACCTTCTGTTCCCACCTGGGCTAAGTAACTTCCCCCTCCTTCAAAGGAATGCTTTGAACTGGTCTATTCCCGAAAGAGAACAATGCCTTTTCCTGGAAATCTTCAGCCGTTTTCACCACCACATCGACTTTCCTGTTTAGAAACAGATCCCCAGTGAGTAAAATTCCTCCACATTAAAATCCCACCTAATTTCGTTTCCAGTTTTCAAGAAAAATACATACATACAATATATTTCTACTTATGGTGCTTTTATAGTAAAACTTTATTATGCAGTCCAAAGATATATTGGACCAATTACTATCAACCATTATACGATAATGTTACAATAATATTGCAACCTATTATATTATATTAATTACACAAATAACTCTCCACTGGCACAATCTCTTCCTTAATGGATTTTTCCCTACTAGTGTTTAGCAAGTTCTAGAAGTTCCAAAATCTATTGCAAACTCTGGAGTAAATTACATCCATAATTATGTTTATAGTACAGTATATAAGATTTTTGTGTATAAATACTCAACATGTATTGTAACACATAAATTGAAATTCTTTTATTTTATCCAGTGTTCCATACTATATGGAAACTGTTGTGGTGGCACAGTGCATATTTCAAATCATAGAAAAGAGGATCTTCACTGATCTGAATATATTTTAAAAACTGTACCTCCTCAATCTCTACTGTTATAAACGGAATTGTAATGATACCATGAAAACACATGGTTAAGACAGATTTGTAACACGATGCTTCTGCAAGTATGAAGAGACATAGAACATTTTTGTGTATGCTACTTTACACTCATTCTTCCTGGGAAAGTGACAATAATTTAATGTCAAAAATCCATTTACTGTGATAGGTACTTGGGTTGTTTGAGAGGAAAAACAAAGGTAATAAATCACATTGTCCAGGAATATCCTTCTTTAATTTTCCAGTTAAAATCTAAATATTTGTAGTTATACATATTTGTTAACTCTGGTATGGGACTGGGCCTATTTCATTCCAAGCAGTAACAGTTAGTGTGTGTTTTAGAAATGTGTTTTAGAAAACACATTTAAACACATTCAAATTCAAATATTCAAAATTTCAAGGCTGTTGGTCCTCCTGAAAGTATACCATGGGATACTTTAAATTGCATTTGTTCTAAGCCTTAATAGAAAGTATAATAGAAGTTTTAATAGAAAGTTTTAATAGAAAGTATAAAAGATGAAAACTGCTGGTTTTGGTAACAGCTACCTTGTGTTTGCACGCATAATTTCATATATATATTTAAAATATATAGAAGAAAGTCTATAATTCTTCTGAGAAATATTTCTTAAATTGTCCTCAACTTTCACAGGTTAATCAAATAGAATACATTGTTTAGCCAAAGAAATGTTGAATATTCTAACCATCTGTTGTTTCTAGTGTTAAGGGAAACAAAGAGAAATAGGAAAACATGAGCAGCAGAAAAAAGAGTCAAGAGTTCTCTTTACTGATGGCCAGGTTTTAATTTTTCTGCCAGTATTTCAATTTTCAAATATGCAACCTCATAAAATTATGCAAATAATGCCTAATTACTGACTATTAAGAAAGAGGAAGGATGGTTCTGATGAAACAAGCAGGTTGTTTGATGTTGGTAGCTAAAGAGCATTGTCAAGGCTTTCTTAGTTTTGGCTTGTATTTAACACTACGAAGCTAGTTTATACAGTACTTGGTTCATCAGAGACAAAATTATATTTTGCAACATCATAATAAATTAAAAGAATGTGAAGAGTCATTTTTTTTAATTTCATGTGATTGTGCTTTGTATAGATAGCCTGGTTACCTCATAGTTATTGCTCATTTTCATGACCAAATAGGTATTTTTGCAATATTAAAACTGTTTTCCAGGTTGTACAGAAACTGCTGCATACTGCCAAAAAGTTAGAAAACCTTTTTTCCTAGAATTTCCTAAAAAACAAATTCTTTGTTGCTATTCTTTTGTTAATTGCTATTATTTTGGAATTGCATTTGTAATACCTTAATTCAGTTTTACACACTGCCTTTGCCATTGCACTCAGTGCCTCCACTTTGGCAAAACAATGACCTGAGTTAACTTGGACAAGATCTAAATGTCTGGTGTCAGGAAAGTTAAATATCTAAATATTTCAATTTGCAGTTAGGAAACCACTATACCAGCGTGTCTGTGAAATATTGCAGTCAATGCACACTAAAAGCTCACAGATTTTAATTTTGAAGGTGGAAAAAGGAAGAAAAGAATAAATTTTTTTTAAAGGGTAATGAAACATGAACACAAAGTTTATGCTCTCCTCTCACTAAAAATCCCAGATGTATTGAAGTGGGTTTTTTTTCAGAAACTGTAATGTAATTAATTTGCTTTTTTCCCAAGCTCTGGCTAGGACGTTGCCATATTTCATCTCTGCTTTTCTGAACGCTTCCCTTTCTTCCTCCAAACCAACTTTTATTTCTTAGGAAAAGATGCTGGAACACACGCTGTTGTAGTTCTGTAATATTTCAGCAAAGCTGTTTGGATTTTAATTGATTTATTATAAGTGGTTTTGGGTTTATATTGTTGGAGCTTTAACATGCAAAATCTTCATGTAGGGGATGTTTTCATATGTTCATGGTAGTGATTTCCCGCTACGGTTTTAAATTTTATGAGTTTTACAGAAATTTATTTACCCATATCCTGAGAATCTGTCATATAAATGCTTTTATTGGTCTGAGTTTTGGTGCCCAATTAAAGATACTCTCAATGGATGGAGGAATTATCATCAAAGTCCATGGATAATGTCTTCTAAATGAGCTGCTGAAAAGACACTTGACCAATTTCACTGGTTTTAAGATATATACACCACAAATTTTCTAGAAAGTATTCTACACTTTTAGGACAGGAGGTATGTACTGCACATTGAAGAAAAAAAGCATTTAATAAAATATAAGTAACATTTGATAATCACTGTGCGAGAAGAGGTTGTTTTCTAATGAAAAAAGAAAAATCATGTAGGATGCTCTGAAAAATGGTGAATAACTAAGTTAGTGAAAATAGAGTCTAAGATATCCCTACTTCAGATTTCAACCCTTTTCAATGTTTTGCAGAAATAAAGACATCTGTATACTTAGAATGAGATCGATTTTCTGACAAAGAGGAGTAATTTTGGCTTAAAACCAGTGGAGTCTTTGTACATGAGGAAAATTTCTCTTCAGCTTAAAAATGGGAAAAGGATTATTTTTCCAAAATTGATGTTTGACTTAAAGGAAAAATGTTAGAAATTTGCTTTTGTACTTATTTGCTGTCAAATGTTGTATGTATGAGCTTGCTTTGCAGAGAGCAGCCATCCGAATGCCTATTCAAGTAACGAAAGGACTTGCCATTACTGTGTTTGTACAGCACTTTTGGAAAAAGATTGACATTACACTGCTCTAAGTTAAATAAACTTTTAGGATTTGTCTCCATATATTACAAAGAGAAATAATTAATCTAAAGGGAGAATTCTTTAAGGATCTTTTTATAAAAGTAATGAGAGCAGCCAATAGTTACATGCACGAAGTACAAGAAAGCAAAGAGTATCAAAAGACCTGATCAAAAGCACATCCGAGTCAGTAGACAGATAATTATTACCTTCAATAAATTAGAAATATGTCCCTAGTTGTATGTAATATAGATATCTTCCTGTTTCAAGCTCATTCAATAAACTGGCTTTATGAAAAGAAATGTAGCATCTTTAATACTGAACATTGTACTAGACGAAATTTTTCTTGTGATATCAGAAGTTTTCAAATACAGTTGGAAATGAAATAACATTTTGAAAATATAAAATTCTTAAAATGTCTTCACAATTACAAAGGTTTTAATTCAGTGCTACTATTTCACAATTTACTTGTAATACTACTTCCATTTTTATATTTCCTTCTCTATAACATTAGTTTTTTCTGGAGTTCAGGAAATGTACTACCTTGTCTGTACTGCCTTGTGATTAGTGGTCTTTCTTCCCATTAGGACTTTTTTATGTAAAGAAAGATGATCTATCCCTTTGTTTGTGTTTACCTAGAAGACAGGGATATAGACATCATTGGGGAATTTAATGAAAAAGAAATGGCTAAAGTGAACGAAATATTTTAAAAACAGTCCTGTTTTGAATTTCTGTCTGTTTACTAAACTTTTCTTCCCCATGGTATTGTCTTTCTGTTCTACCATCAGACATTGCCTACAGTAAAATCATGGTAGTGATTTTTCTCTGGCAACTTTCAGTCTTTTTATTTGCTATCAGCTATCACTGCTCAAATTGTTCAACACACACCATCAAGTTAGTACTATAACAATTATTTAATATTTGTAAATGAAATCTGACTTTCTATTATGCAGCTAATTATGTTTTATTCAATATCCTATAGAAAATAATTTATTTTAATATTAGGAATTTTAAGTATTTGATTATATCTAGTGCATTATTTCCAATTATTATTTTTATGAAATTGGGATGTCTTCTCAGGATACTTTTGTGGTTCTTTAAATGCAGTACATTAACCATTTAAAAAAATTTACTTTGCATGACCAAATCTTCTAATGTCATAAATGTGTGTTCATTATCCTTGTTACACTCCATGCTGTTTTTTCTCAATTTATTTTTGTGTGTATATGCATCACAGTGTTACTACTTCCAAATAATTTTTATACTCTAAAGAGCACCCATCTGCCTTATATCCTGTAAGAAACTTAACAGTCGTGTCTTCAAAGATCTCTAATAAATTATTAAAGCAATTATTCATGCAAGTCAATAAACTCTCTTATAAATATGTGTGGCCCACTTGCATTGTAAGTTTGAAGAAGTTGCTTTACAAATAATTTACATATATTCAAATTGGAATAAACAAGAACAAACATTATAAATGGGTTACCATGTTATATCTGTGCACCAAGCCAGGGTTTCCAGCCTCTAACTCCAAATTATTAATTTGTTTTTACTAATAATTATATACATAATGTAATTTCTCAGAGACCACTTCAGTTTATCTTACTCCAAAGGACTTTTTAAAAATTAAAGATTGATAGAATGTAAATGGAACATGGTTTACTAAGAATTTAAGGAGGACTCTACTAAAAACTAAGCACATTTTTGCTTATTATCACAACACCTGACATAAACAAGTGCTGTGAGTGTTTATGAACCATATACAGTTTTTTGATGGGTAGCAAAAATTAAATAAAAGAAATACGTATAGCTTACCTAAGAAAAGCTACATAAAAGAAATATCAAAGTAGCAACTAGAACTCAGGATTTTGTCAATTTTATAATATTTGGTCCACTATAGCACAAAAGTATTTCAAGTATAATGAGCAGACTTATTTTGGATGTTACCAAAACAAATTCTGTTTTGTTGTCCAATGTTTGGTAATAGAAATGAGGTATTAGCTAAGAACTTATATTCTTCTGTTTGTTAAAGACTAGTATTCAGTTACTCAGCAATTACTGTGAGATCCGTCACACCTCATGGTTCTCTGAGATCTGTTAGTTCCTTATCAAACCGTGAAACTTTATACTAGTCTTGAATATTTTCCACTTCTTAGTTCTGATGGCAAAAGGACATCTATCTAGTTATCATCTTTAAAAACAATTTTCTGAAATTATAGTGGTTAGTGAATTGGAGACTGATGACTCATCACCATTTTTTTATTCTTAGGATTCTAAAGTTGTAATTTTATTTAGTCAAAGAATAAGTTCTTTATGCCCAACTAGTTTTAATGGGATTTATGTCTTCTGGAAAAGTGGCCTCATGTACGTAACTTCCAAATATATGAATTACAGTCATAGTAAAAACATCTCTGTAATGGAAGATAGATTAAAAGGTTATAAAGAACTGCATTTGTTGAAGTCCTTAACAATATGAAGCCAAAGGAAAAAAATCAGCTTTTTAAAGTCACCACTTTTAGAAAGATAAATCCTGTTTCATCATGTAACATACTTTGCATAAAAAAAGGATTATGCAAGACCAATAATCTAATTTGAAAATTCTTATGGAGTTGAGCATTAAACTTAAGAAACAACCAATTTCCTGCAAGATAGATACTGATGGTGACATCTACAGATAGCATTGAAACACTGGGTGCTGTTTCATCCTGGACGACACAGGATGAAAACCCATTCAGGTCAAGTAACTAGCTGACTAAACTCTGCACTTTACAGTCTATAAAAAGTGTTTAATGTCGTACAGACAAGGTCTTTCCATAAATAAGTTAATGAAAGCATTTTTTCTCTGCTTTGTTTAACCCAAAGGCTGTAAACTTTCAGCTGAGCAGTGCAATCCTACTTAGAGGAGAGCTGCTTTGAGCTTCTGCTTGCCTCTCAACACAAGAAAGACCAGGACACTGTTTCTTTCAGAGTGCTGAGTGGGTTTTTTTGGGTCATAGGAAAGACTTTCCCTTTGGAAAATAGTGAAGAGACAGGCAGACAGAGCATCCAGTAGAGACAAAGGCAGATTTACGCCTCACCGGCGGCAGCTGGCACCTAGAGCAGCTGCAGGACACATTAGCAAGGCTCTATTTCCAGGCTTGGCAAGGGACACGGGGTTATGCCCACCAGGGGTGAATTACAGCCCTGGAGCCACTCTTCCTGGTCAGGGGGGGGCCTTGAGTAATGCTGAGATAGCTCTGTGGTCTAATCATACCTTGGTAGACTTTCTAGACCTCCCTTCAAAGCAGGGTCCTTGCTTGATTTCAGATTTGAGTCAGGTTCCTCCAGGCAGAGACAAAAAGAGCAAGGGCCATCTCTGCAGTGCCCTAGCTAAGCTTAAGCCATGTTTTTGATATAGTAGGTTTTGTCTTTGTTTGGGGTTTTTTTGGTGGTTTGTTGGTTTTTCTTCTTTGAACATATTTTTGCATATTTGATGTAGGTACACTACACCCTTCTATATTTCCTGCTAGAGATAAAATAGAGAAAAAAGTCAGGAAGTGTTTGGTACAGGGCAGAACTCTGTTTCCCTTGTGTTCTTTGGAGTGCATGAAGACAGAGGTTGGGATGATCTCTGTTTTACACTTGGGAGCCCTATGACCTCTGGGCACTAGAGTCCATTACAACATCCTGGCCATTAACATTTAATGACACACACCATATTGGCCATGAGGTATGTTCAGTCAGGTGCAGTATACATCACTCTCCACAAACTTTTTCTTCTATTTTAAAAAAAAAATTTAAATGGGAGATATTCAGACAGATAATTCAAATCTCCCTCCCTTATCCAGATCCAGTGGAGGCAGAACTGAAGCAAAATAATTGGCAGAAAATTTTGACACATAGTTGGAGAGGGTGTGTATCACATGATTTGGATGGATATTAATGAAGTTCTCTCTTCCTGCAGGTACCCACAAAAGCCTCCCTGACCTTCTCTCAGTTTCCAATCCCTCTAAACTGCCATGCAGGATTATGGCCATATGATCAGAGTCTCCCAAGCTTTCTCTTCTAGCTTGTGGCCAGGCCCATCCCAGGCCCAAAAATTATAGCTATATATATTTTAACTCGCTCACAGGAATTGCAATAAGCCCTTGGAAGTCTGTGTTCAAACCTTCAAGTAAATTTATATCTGGAGCATTTCTATAGAAACTTACCAAATAATGTTTCACAACCGCTGATCACACTACTATATGAAATAGACCTCTTTTACAAGAAACAAGGCTGAAATTACCAGAAACTACCGAGGAATAGGCACTAAGTAGAAGTATGTGTTTCCAATTAGTATTTTACTGCCTTTTCAAAATGGATGTGCAGTGCTTACTAATTTTCTGGCATCCTTCTTTCTAAGAGATAATATCAGTGTTCACTGCTCTTAGAATTTTGCTAGGTTAGACGAAAGTCTTTAATCAGAGACACATAAGTTACAGCATCATGTAGAGAGAAACATTAACATTACTGATTTTGTAGTTTCCACTATTCAGTGCAATTCATTTGAAGGTCTGTTGTACCTTGCCTGACTGTGGAAGGCTAGGCCAGTATAAAAATATATATTGGCAGAAATCTGCATGGCTTAAAGGCTTTATCACATGAGTTACAGACTAGACAACTTGATGGTGTTTCCAGCTACTTTGGACCTCTCCACATGACCTGTATTTGCAAATAACAATAACTCTCTTTCAGCAAAACACATTCACTCAAAATCTATGTACTTTCATAGAAGAATCTAAACAAAAGTAGTGACTTCCTGCCTATTAAATCATTCTATGGAAGAATTCTTAATTAGAAAAGATTTAAATTATTATGCAGAAAACATTTCCTTGTTTTCTACAACATTTGTTGTAGGAAAATATATGCAGAAAGCCCTGATATTTATCTTTTATTTGAGAATACTATATGGATGTTCATGGAGAAAAAATCCTCATCACTTACCTACTTTTCATTATAAAGCTAGATAACCAACCAAATACTATATTTTTTCTGGGATTTATATTGATTCACCCTGCTGTGAATACAAATTATAGGATATGACATCAAGATAATAAGACAAAAAAAGAAGAAAAAAGGGGGAAAATTTCTTTGTTTGCAAATCTGGAGCATTAATTGTGTTCCTGTGAGGCAATCTGGATGAAGCTTCTGCTAAGCAAATTAGATATAAACTGAAGGTGAGGGCAAAAGGGTCACCACAGCAAGGGAGCATCGAGTGACAGGCACTGGGACCTCCGATGCATGGCTTGTAGAGCAGATGTTCACAAGGATGCAGTGATTATTGAACTGGTAATAAAAAAGCATCAGCTTACAGGCAGCCACGATGGATGCTGGTAATTATAAAGCATCCCCTGGGAGGAAAATGACACAAGTCAGCCGCATCTCTGCAATCACAGGGGCATAATTAAAGCTCTAGTAACAGTTGTTAATAGGGTGCAAATAAAACAGGGGGAAAATTTGAACACAGTCTTTTTCTTTCTTAAAGAGACGGCAAAGGACAATGTAATTACAGAGACTGCATGGTTTTTAATTTCATAATACAGTAAAACAAAGACCTTTAATGTATTTTATACACCCATATACACATCATACCAAACAAAGCAAAAGTGATGTAGACTTTGACTCTGTGGCATGATGAGGAGAACAGATTTTTTAACCAGAATGTTTATATTTTAATTTTCAAAATGGGTAAAGCACAAATATGTAAAGTAAATGTCATATGTATAAATATTTGGCCATTTCATTCTCACAGGAGAGGTACAATGACAGTATATATGTTTAGCTACTCCTATTGGCATTATTGTAGACACAATAATATTAAGATACTAGCAGAGCAGGTCATAATGTCTTTCATTAGACCCACAGGAAAAAGCAAACAAATTCCCAATTTTCATACTGTTCAGGTATTTTTCAGATATTTAAAACATATTTTTGGCATCCAAAATTATAACTGATATGTTCTGTTGGGTTTAATGATCCATGAATACTCTATGCATTTCACATCAAGCACACTTAGGGCTCAGACATCAATTTCAGTAGAAATCCTTATGAAGTGCTAGCTACACAAAAAATGTAAAATCTATCCTTCATGTACAATAGAGACCGGTCAATCATACTTTGGCAGAGAGTGATAAAAAATGTCTTTGGTCAAAATATTTCAAAATTCAAGATTTTTATCTAACACCATAATTAGTCAAAATACCATATAGCTGTATTTCTCAGAAATTGTTGAGTCTGCAAGTTTTTGGAGTCTCTCTAACCTGTTTTGCTTGAGTGGTTTTGAAACTTTGTTTTCACATACCTGATGTCTTTAGTGGTGTGCAAGTTTTTCAGAGTTTATTCAAGAAACGGATTCTTCTCAAGGAGTCTGGTAATACAAGACTTTAGTACAACACTTGATTACCTTTGTTTCACTCTTTGTGATGTTTCCCAGCAGACAATATTGCAGAGCTCTTACATTTTTTTCTAACAGACAACATACAGCACCACATTTTGGTATGCTCTTCAAGCTCTATTAATTAGCTAATATTTAAGGGTTTTCAATTTTTTCCTGCTTCCATCAGAAGGATACACTGATGAGGACTAGGGAGATATATATTTGGCTACAGGCCAATTTACTTTTTAAAAATATACAGGAAGTTTGTTTTTTGTGAACACAACATAAATAAACACTAAGAAAAATTTTCATTATTCTGAACCTTCTTTTATACCAAGAACAAGCTTGCCTGAAGGAAACTATCCTTTTGTCTGTTTTTTATGGAGGTCCACTCTGAACTTTGCACTCTTGCAATGTCAACTTTCTGTTTCACTGTTCCTTAAATACACATGTACCTACAGTGGAAACCCAAATCCTAACCTATCCTTGAACTTTAATCATTGAATCATTTAATTCATTACTACCAAAAGATTTGACATATTGGTTGAAAATTGAAGTTTGTTTTTTCAGTCATTAAACAGGAGAGAATTTAACTTTTTCCTATTAAGACTAAATGAAGGGATTTCAGCCAGAACTGTGATTGATGTCTGCCATTAGTATCTGTGGCATAGCAGTATTAAGATAGCACTAGAAATCATTGATAACCACCAATAGATTCTATTGAACAAACAGCCAATACTAATTGCAGGAGACAATTAACAGGTTTAATGTAAAATACTCATGCAGTGTTTAATGAAAGAAACCTGAAGAGAATTCAATCAGATTTCAATTGTTGAGCATGAAATTTAAGAAAAAAATTCTATGCAGAAGAAAAGATAAAATTACAATTGCTGTGCTAAGATGCTACTATTTAAATTTAAAAAATTTTGAAAATTATTACATAAATCATATTCCAATGAATGACTGAGAAAACTTCAGAAGAATAACATAATTAACTACTCATAATTTCCCATTGTGCTGTGTTTTGCTGTGGTAATTTTCTTCACAGTAGCTAGCATGGGCTGTTTTCCATTTGTGTTGGAAAGGGTGCTGCTAATATGGGGATGTTGTTGTTACTGCTGAGCAGGGCTTGCACAGAGCCAAGGCCTTTTCTGCCTCTCACTCCCCCAGCCAGAAGGCTGGGAATGCACAAGGAATTGGGATGAGACACAGCCAGGCCAGCTGACCCCAGATTATCACAGGGATGTTCCAGATCATATGGCATCATGCTCAATGTGAAAAGCTGGGGGAAGATGGAGGAAGGGGGAGGTGTTCCAAGCTGTGTTGCTTGTTGTCCTGCTCTTTTATTTCTTACATGTTAAAGAAGCAAAAATTTCATTTCATTTGTAATTCTTTGCCAATTTGAAACAACACAATAAAACTTCTAATAACATCAGCTGGAAAATCATTTTATAATGAGATATTATTGTTAATGTGTGAGACTAGAATAGCCTGTCTCAAATTCCAAATTAATTTTCAGAACTATAAATAATTTTTGTGGGAAGGTTATATAAAAAGCCTCAAATTGGTAAATAATAAATACAAGAAACTATTGTGTAAAGAAAGACTAAAGATTTGTATCTTCTATATATTTACCACCGATGTAGAATACAGAATTGATTGCATTGTGAATCATGCTAACTATAATAAAGTACATTCTAGACAACTCTTTCCTGTCATCTTCCCTGTGTGGAAGAAATGCCCACATTCCATCACTGCATCTGACATGATACATAAGCCTCTCTGTCTAAAGACTAAAAATGCAGGAAACTAAGCTCCCCTGTCTGTTATGAGCATGTTCAGTCCTACTCCAATAGTACAACTGTGGGACATAACTGATAACATATTTACTGCTGCATATATAGGCAACCATTTCTTAAATTTCAGTAGTTTCACCAGTGTGAAAGTGGTCTTGATGACATCAAACTGAAGCCTGATGTTGATAGCACAGCAAAGCTGAAATGTCATGAACTCTAAGGGGTTTTCAGTATGATTATTTTCAGGTATGATTGGACATTGATTAGGTTGCAGCCCTATAGTTTCAATACTTGCAAGCAGCAAAATTGTCCCCTTCTAAAAGACTGTGCAATCACTAACAGCAAAATAATGGACTCTCTATGCAGGAAATTCAATGACTCTGAAAAGTGTCACATAAGTAAAACTACCTGCAGACCCAGAGAAAATTTGTTTGTCCTACTCTTAGATGAAAGACTAGATATATGCCTTACAGATTAAATTTCTACCACTGATTTCACAAATAGCTCAAGGTTCAGCAGTTAACCATACACTTTATGCACTTGAGCTGCAAACTGAGTCATTTTTTCATCATGTGTTTTAAAGCATTTTAACACTGTTGTGGTTTAGGAATGGTACTCCCCAATACAGTGTTTAGGGTCTTCTCTTCCATAGTTTGTGTTGTATTTCCACAGAGACCACCTGGCCAAGAGAAGTTTGTCTCCTATTGCCAACTTAAGCAGTAATCTGTCCTGTGTAGGGATAGCTGACGACTCTGCACACCACAAGTTTGCATTGTGTTATTGACTGCAGTTAAATCTGGACTCTGTCATAACTGGCCATGTGTTTAAGTATTTATTGATAGTCATTAAATTTTTACACCATTTGCTTATATTTTCAGCAGAAAAATGCACATCTATATTTATACTAACATACTTCCACTTGCATTCAGCTCTTTATGATATCTTTACTTTCAAATTAGCTATCAGTTATTTGAGTAACGTTATGGTATCTGTTAGTTCATTTGCTAGCTAGACAAATTCCTATTTAGTTTCATTTTTATTAGTAGTAATATCAATAGCCTCACCTGGTGTCTGTTATCTTCATAGAAAAAATATGCCTTTTCCACTTCAAAATGTGCATTTCTAATAAGTTCTTCTTTTGAAGAAACTATATATTATTTAATTTTTTTGTTGATTTTTTTGTAATATCCTATATTTTTTCATTTTTTCACTGGAATTTCTACCAATAATCTATTATTAAGTTGTTTTGCCCCACAGTTGCTTTCCTCATCTCCAAGTCCTTTGCAGTAATACTTGTTAACAGTAAATGCTGCAGTTGTCACCTACAGTTCTGTAGTTTGGTTTCTTTAAGATAAAACAATAAATTTGGTTTGCTTTTAGCACAGACTTTTGTGACAAATTTGTGTATCATTTATAAGTAATATTATACTGATAAGAAAATTATGTTGCAGTAGTTAGTTAGAAAATGTAAAGCTTACAACAGAATATTTCCCCTTATTGGTTAATAACCCATCATCAGTATAATAACCAATCAGCTATCATCAGTAATTTGTCTTACAATATTACTTTTCTTAGTGTGTAGCCACCATTCACAGTAAGTTCACAGTAAGTTCAAAAAAATGTGAAGTACAGGTTAGTGAACATTACAGCACATTGAAAAAGCTTATTTTATATTTATGAAACTTCATTACAGTTTTGTGTGTCTTTTGAAGTGTTCTATGGCAGCTGGACTAAAAACCATTTGATTTTGACTACCACCAGTGAAGCAGCAGCACTCTTCTGGCCCTGTGGCTTGTTGTAAATAGCAGAGAGGCTCTGCATTGGATGATGATTCCAGGCATTATACACTGAGGAACATTTACATTTTTTAAATATTCCACCTGCTAATAGTTGAGTCAAACTATTTTTCTAATGAACTGGAAAACTAGGGCAAATTTGATTTCCAGAATTCCTTTTAACTAAAAATAATTGTAATTTTCAGGACTGCCTGTCAAAAAGCTTACTGGATATCCTCAATCAGTTTAAAGGGTAGCAATAATCTTTCTGGCATAATCTGCATGAATCTTATTGTTTTGCCAAGTGCTTAGTCACAGCAGAAGCCCTTTACAAATCCTACCACATAGGAATTCTTGATGCAATTTTTCCGATTTTTAAAACATCAAATTATCTCCAATTTGTTTCAGTTTATTTCCCTCTTGTGAATGGTTCTGTGCCTCACATATAGCTTCATTTCTCTGTGTTAACCCACAGCAGGAGGGCAGATGTCACAGGGTGACTTTACTACCTGTGCTTTCTCCTCTCTGATAGAACTAGTTCACATGCCAGTTTTAAACAGCCCCCCCAAAATGTGTAATGGCCACCACCCACTGAGATCTAAGTCAGCCCCTGCTCAATTGGAGCTTGGCCAAAACTGTGCTGCTGTGATGCAGAGCCTGTCACACTGCTTCTCCCTCTGATGTGGAAATGGAACTAACAGTCAGCAAATCTCTTTAATTTGAGCCTCTTAGTTGGGAAATATCAGTAGGAATCTTTACTTAAAATACCAGCAGCCAGCAATAATGGCAAAAAGCCCCTTTCTAGTTCTCTGTGTAATCTTTGTTTAAACTTCCAAAGGTGTGCAAAGCAAGGCTACAGAATTGTCAGTTTGCACAGGAAGAAAATGCATCACTCATTGTTAATTTTCAATGAACAAACAATTCTTAAGTAACTTCTCTGACTCCTCAAGCCTCCAATGTACTAATCTGTATTTTTGAAGCACTTATCTCCCTAGTTTTGCAAATGGCAAAAAAAAACCAACCTAATCTTTATGCTAATATATTGCTAAAATCTAATATTATGAATCTTTGAATTCTTTAGATTTAACCAGATGCATAATGTTCTTGCTGCATATTTTCTTGTAATAAAAATGCACATTGCATTGATGTACAGTCATAAATGTTACATTAAATATGGGTAAAATTTGGACATGATCTTATAGAGATATAACAGACTTCAAAATTTTCAGTGTACCTGAAATAAAAAAATAAGGTGAGGTGTGATGAATTGTGGATGAAGAGAGACAAAGGGATGGATTAGGTGAGAGTTAGCAAGCTGGCAGTTGCAGTGTTATTGCTGCTCATTTGCAGGTGTGGTGGGACAGAGAACAGGTGAGCAATACTGATGGAGGCAAACAGAAAACTAATTCACCAGCTTCTTTCTTACCATAATTCCCTCAAAAGCTGCTTCTCTTCTCCGCTTTCCAGTGGAGGCATGTGTGAAAGAAAACAGCAACAGAACATATGTTGATACTTTATATCACATAAAAGAAGTAAAAAGATTGTTTGCAAAAGTGGCTTGAAAGTGGCTTGCCAGGGCTGAAAGGTGACTGATGCACCTCTTTGGACATCCCCCATTCCAGCTGGACCAGCAGGGCTGTGTGCAAGAGCACAGGGCAGAGCACAGCCCTGCCCAGATGTGTTGAGCCGCTTCAAATATGCAGATGTGTGTAGGCAGGTGACCACGAAGTGGAGACATAACTGGAGAGCAACAGAAGCCATTTACTTTAGGGGTTTTCTTGCTCTAAGGCAGAGTTCCAGAAGAAGTAGCTCTTGGGAATGCCTGTCACACTTTCAGAAGTCAACATGTACTCCTGAGAGAGTATTCCCCATCTGCTCTAGGACAGATTTTAAACAAGAGCTGTAGAGGCCTCAAGAGTATGTTTTGAAGTTACCTTGCAGTACTTGCTCTGATCGCTGCTTCTATCTGGCAGCTCTTATTGTGATCAGCTCTTTAACCCAGATTCCTGAGAAATGAGTCCCTGTTAAATGGCTCTGTGATACCTCCGTGCTGGAGAGATGATTAATAAAGCAGTGATGTTCCTGAGATGGTATGTGAACAGTTCATGCCACTGCTATTATCAAAGACATGATTCTGCAGTCACCTAACACTGACAGAAAATTACTTTGATATTGGTGTGCCCTATGGGAGAGGAAAAAAAAGCTAAATATTCTGGATTGAATACTTGCTACTGTGAAGGACAAAGTGCTTTCTGAGTCAATAGGAAACCAACCAGGAAAGCAACCAGCAGATTACGAAAAGAAAACTTAATTTCACCCATCACTTTGCTCCTGACTGGTCATGTCATAAAACCATATGTAAGGCTTCACTTCAGTCAAGCACAAAACAGAGATATTAACAGAGCACATGGTTGGTTTTCTTTTTACATCAGTCATTGAACTGAAAAAATAAAATAAGCTTTTACAACCATTAACTTCTCTGTCATTTTTCTGATGAATAAGAATTCTCCAGATTAATTTAGTTTAAAATCAACAACAGCTTTTTTAAATTTTGTGTATTTTTCTTTAAATTCCAAATTTCTGAAAGCAGTCTCACAACACACAATTTTCCATAGACATACCAGCATGTGCAATTGAATCCACAAACTGTCAGTTAACCTAAGTTTACATTTTTGGTGAATAAAATATTTGACTGAAAAAGCTTTGAAAAGCTCTAATGATCATCTTTGTCCTTCTCACAGAATTCTGGGGAGCTTGATTATGAACTTGTCTTGAGATAAGTTTATGAGCACATTATGAGAATACCTTGTTTTTGTTGCTGTATGAATGTAAGGACTTTTTAATATGCAGGTTGTGACAAAATCTCTTATATTCCTGAAATTTTACAATAGTCTGCCTCAGAGCATGAACTTTTCCTGCTGTAATTTAGTTATGCCAAATGGGAATACTCTCTGGAAAGTCCTTTTTTAATCCAAAGTTTTTAACAAGGCCAGTTTGCATAGCAAAAAGAAGGGTCTTGTTACTCAAGAACAGAAACACATGGATGTTGCTTTCTGGTGGCTCATCACAATGCTTCAGGTATATTAATCTTTTCAAGGGAAAACTCAAGACAAAGTTTGATATATAATTGATATAGTTTTTATAATTTACAAAGTTTGACATATAATTTATATATCTGTAGATAAAAAATTTTGTAGTGGTAGGTATTTCCACCAGAACTTTCTCATGCACAGTTTTTGAAATGATTTTGTGTTGTTTTTACTGAGCTTTCCTGTCAAAAACCAGCTTTCATCATCAGACTGGGGCCTTCTGTTCAGCATTTTTAGAGCAGTCGGGGGTGAGGGTATGAGACTCCCATGCCTGCATTAATAAATTGCCATTTGCCTCTGCTCTACTATCCCTTGCTCCCTCTGCAGCAACAGATCACATACTGATAGTAAATCAGCTCCAGTATGTTTTCCTAATTTTAGTTTTGGGCTAATCTATCTAATAGTAAAAAACATCTGGTCTAGTTTTGCTTTAAATCTGATCTATATAGCAGGAATCTGATCACCAAGGGACTGGTGGAGTCACACCAGGTCAAGTTCTTTACCTGCACAGAGTTAAAGCGGAACCTGTGTGAATAATAAGGTACTGCATTATATTATGTTATGTCATTTTTATAGGAGTAACACCAATAATAAAACTTTGATATTACAGCAGATTTAGGCAATAAATTCCAGACAAGTAAAAAAACCCAGACTATGATACAGTCAAGACACAAGAAAGATGAACAAAATCATTTTAGTATGAAATTGTCAGGCCCCTCTATGAATTTGGCAGAGTTTATGTTATAAAACACAAAGATATTCTTTAAAAATGTAATCCTTGCAAGAATTTTGCTTGGTAGATTCCTGGTAAACCATGCATCATGAGTGTCTGTGTGACTACCATGAAAATTGAGGAAAAAAGCTATAACATTCATAATAGGAAGTTGCTTTTCATTCTTTACTTAATCTGCTTAATATAAAAATATGTTAAAAAACAAATCTGGTCTCATGAAAAAAAAATTTAAATGAAATTCCTCACTGAATGTTTTTATTTCTGCTCTCGCTTGAATTTTACAGTACTTCCTCATATTTTTGGAAGTATATTTCAATGTTTTAAACTTGCTAGAAACTATATTTTTAAATTTTGCATCTCTTTTTATGCTGTCAAAATAGCATACTACTTTGTTTCCTGTGTTTTATAAATCTGAGAGAATCTCAGGGTCATCCTGAGGCAACATGAGAGAATATAAAAAAATTTTTATAGCCTGAGGGTAAAAAAAAGCCTTTCCCAAATCAACAGTATGTTAGGGGATTTCTGCTCCCTAAAGTAACATTACTGCTTATGCACTCCTGGCTAAAAGTTCTTTTTTACTTGGCCTTAGGAAGAGTGCATAAACAGCAACATTGCTTTAGTCAGAAGGAATTAATTATTGAAATCAATTATTGTTTCTTTCAGACTACTGCAATCAGTCCACAATGACTTGATGTAAAAAAGTAGTTTTCTTCCTTGCTGGTTTTGTGAAGGTCAAATCCAATAAATCAAAAAAAGCAGGTTTCTGGCATAGTACTTCTTCTATCCCCACAGATTTTTTTGGCTTTTACTTTGCATAATGCTGTGTTGGCAGGGAGTGACAGTCACCCTGGTAGCAGGTAGAAAACAGGCATTGTTTTGGTCAGCTACATTATAGAATACAGTCTGTTTTTATCATACAAAACCTTAAGAAATCAGATTTGTTTCTACATAGCAAATTTCCAGTATCCAAAGGCTTGAAATCTGCAATAAAATGCTCCACAGAGCTACAGTCAGGGTTACATGCAAGCACAGGGAGAGAGCTGGGTGCTGATCAAGCTCTCTCACACGACACAGGATGCCCCAGGGCAGGCATCTCACATCTGATTTATACCAGAGCAGAATCTGCCCCTTTGTTTCTTACTAAGGTCATTGTTTTTCTTTCTTTGTTGTGATTAAAGGTATTCCTATCTTATTTCTCTTGCCATAAAAACCCATTGAGTGGAAGAGAAAATTCTTTTTCCAGCTGTATTTTCTAACATATTCATGGCCACTGGGAAGACTATAAAGCACCATGATTTTCAAGTTTTCTCTTTAATGTAGGTGAAACTACTGTCTTCTTTGTTACTATTTTGCTTATTTTTTAGTTTCCTAGAGTCCACGCCTTTCTGATCTTATGCTTTTGGCCTTACACAAAACATTTCTAAATATCTAACTTTTTCTGGAAAAGGTGACTCTACATTTAGAGGCTGCTCCCAGAATGGGTATTTCCTGACACCTGAACATTAACTGTCTGTAAGCAACACATGGCTTCTTCAAAGATGTGTCATAGAGGGCAACAGCCAGAACTTCCTGCAATTACCAAAATACCTCTGTGAGCAATATTGGTTCAGGGTTTTCAGATCCCGCTAGAACTTGAATTTGCTACAGAGGACAAGAGGTAACAGCACACATGCTGCCTTCTTGTAAAATTCAGGAGATCTGACCTCTCCTAACTGCAGGATGCTGTGTGCTGATTTAAGTGCTTTGGCTTCATTCCACCTGCTGCAGGAAGCACACAAACACACATACACGCTGACAACAATATGCATTTTTGTAATTATTGACAAAAGGTGCTATTCAGTTTAATATTATCCCCTGATGGGTTAAGGATTCTGAAATCTCTGAATTAACCACCCCTCTCTTGAGCAGCTTAATGCATAAAATTCATATTTATGCGTAGCTATGCTAATATACATATCAGTATGTTGACATGATACAGTAATTGTGGATCGTATACTTTGATACTTCAAATTGCTATAACTCCACTGGAGCCAGTGGTTCTATGTTTATCATGACTATAATTACAACAGAAGATACAGTTCTCTGTACCTTAAATTGCAACTTTGACAGCTGTTATCATTGATCTGCTTCTTATTTGATAGATTACTTGAAGTTTTCCTCAGCTGGCCACACCATGCTCCCTGCCAGGCGTGCTGGCAGTGCTGACTCTAACAGACATCCTACATCACGTTCTTCTGGCTTCTGCACACTTGTGTGCTCCTGGCCCTCAACAAGAGATTTACTGTGTGGAAGCAAAGATTCTGCTCACACCCTTACAAAACTGGTTCAGTGTTGCTTGAACTGTATAAAACAACACCTTAATATTGGTCTGTGGGGCTCCTGGATCTGATGGTAGAGCAACTTCTGCCTCACTCCACAGGAGCTAGTGGCAGCCTGGGAATATTTCCCATCTCAGTATAAGGTTGTGGTTTAGTCACTCCCTAAATTGTGTGCTGCTTTGCTGGAGATATTGTTGTTATTAATGAACATTTCTAACTCTGAAGCCAGAGCTCTCTATGTTCTTAAGTCATGATGCTTTATTCTATAAGCCTTACTACAGCTGATAAAACTTGGAGACGTTTCTATTTCCGTTTACAGAAAATTCAATAGATAACAAAAACTTGTTTAACTGCAAAGGGCGAATATGCCTTCTTCAGCTGATAGAAAAGTATATTGGTTTTGTGGTCAGAGATTCTGTCAAAGAATACTGGTTCTCAAATTAATGGTCATTTTTTGCTTCATGCAGTGCATGAAATATGTTATTCATTTTATAATACAAGAGTTAGTTTAAAAATTCAGGATTGACTGAGTTCTCCTGAGTGAAAAGCTGTCACGTTCATGTATTCTCAAATAGTCTTACATATGACTTAGTGAAGAAAACTGTATATACTTATTCTGACTTCACGGATGTGCGGACCTAATTCTCTAGGGTGGCCTGCTGGTACTAGTAAGGGACAGAGTTTTGGCTAGCCCTACACAAACACACAAATTATTGAGAACTCAAAAACTTTGTACATGGAATACTTGAAAATATGTAGAAAATATTATTTTCAGGTTTTTACATGTAGCCTTTTGTAACGTGGAAAATATAATGAAATTAAATCAATGACAAAATATTCGTGGCCCCTTATAAAGAAGTAAAAATTCCAGAAGATCTTCAGTATACTTTGAGTTAACAAGAAAGTGACTTAAACAGCAGTGATAAGAAGGAAGGTGAGGAATCAAAAAAGGGCACTATTCATTTCATCTCTGTTTCTAATAATCTTCATTTACTTATCTTTCTTTGCTGCATTTTTCCTGCCTGATTTCCTTTTATCAGCTTTCTATTTTTTAAAAAAATCTGCTAGTCAAAAGTGAAAGGGAAGAATTTCTTAGGACCATATTAGAAAGACTTCAGTAACTCTAGGTGAAAATTAATTTTATTTTATTTCCATTTTATAATTAATGTAATTAAACCTAAAATGTAAAAGTCTATAAAAGAATCTCAAATTTTATTTTTTTCTTACTTACCTCTTAAACTCTTATTTAAAAAATTAATTTATGAGGTCTTAATAAAGACTTCCATATTTTTGATGACTCTTGAGATTTTGCCTTGTAATAAATAAAAAGAAATAATAATGATGCTTAAAAAGTTTTACCTGGGACTACATTCCCATCCAGAGAGGCCTGTGTTTTACCTGGAAGGAGGGGGTTTAAATGCAACGTCACTTTTTATTCTTCATATCATCACTGTTATGATTTTAGTGTATTAATGCTCTTTGCCATTCGTGAAGTAAGCGATCTCTTAAATCAATAAGAATGCTCAGCTGCTTGCCATTAAAATCAATCAGTGCTACCCTTCTGTCTGATGTCATACTCAACTGTAAATATTAAGTAAGCTGTCACCTGGTTTTTCATTGTGCTTCACACAGATTTCTTCTCTATCAGTTATATGTAGAAGTCTTCTTAATTATCTCTGCTATTTCCCTGTGGAATCAGGATCTCTTTAGGAACTGAAATGACTGTCCACTGTACTGAAAGGCATAATATAAGATAAATGGTTTGCAATTACTGATGTTTTAAAAATTAACATAACGGAAAAAAAATTGTGACATTATGAATAAAGACTGAAGAAATACATTTGGATATTAGTACACTTTGTTTAGATATTAGCCAGTAGAATAACCTTCCATCTCCATGGTCGAGTTTCGAAAATATGCAGGTCAGCTATACCTAGATATAAATTTTTTTTTATTGGGATTCAATTTGGAAAAATCTCACAAATACACTTTCATGATCTTCTGATTATTGAGTGTATGAGACAAATGAGAGAAATTTCGTTTCATTTATTTCATGATAAATGCAGAGAAATTAAAATTATTTCAGAGGAATTGATTTTCAACTCTAATGCCCAGAGGAGCTCTTCATTGCTTACACAAAGAAGAAAAGAACAAAGATATTAAAATTAGCACATGTGGGACTTAATCCGCTCACTTTGACAAAGGGAAATGCAAATTATAAATGAGATAAAATAGACATATGAAAGCATGCTTTTCTTGGAGCCAGCAGAAAGTGATAGAGCTATTACTCTTGCCGGGGTGGGTGTAGGGGTTGGGATGATTTGGATTTCAGTGGGGCAAAACCTTGTGAAGAGAGAGGTCCATGCTTAGCCTTTCCTACTTCTTAGGTTGCATTAACCTGCTTTGGGATAAATGGGGTTATGCAGAATTCCTGCTTTATCTTGTGTCTAGGTGGTCTTTTTTCCACAATGTCCTTCTGCTGGACTAAATCAGACACAGATCTCCAAACTGAAGTTACGCTGCTTTGAACACATTCCTACTTAAGTATGATTTGCTGCACATTTGCATTTCAGCTTTGAGTCCTGTGGCCAAACATGCTTTTTAAGGACTATATATTCTGTGTGAAGTCTTTCTTATAGGATTCTTATAACTTTTAGTTGCAGAAAACTGGAGATTCAAATAGGATGTCAGAAAAAATTAGACTTCCCAGTTAACAAAAAAAATAGTTAATCCATTTGTTATCTGCATCTTAATAATATGAGAGGATCTCAAATAGATGAATTTGAATTACATGGACTTGAATTTCATTTAACACTTCAGGGTAGTAGAACTGATATTTATACACAGACATCTCAAACTCCAAACGCTTGTCTATCTTTACAGACTGATTGCAAAACCTTTCTACCATGATCATTATGCAATCATAGAATGGTTTCTGTGGGAAAGAGCCTCAAAGACCATCTTGGTCCAGCCCCCCCACCATGGGCAGGGCCACGTTTCTCTACAGTAGGTTACTCAAAGCCCCATTCCACATGGCTGTGAACACGACCACAAATGGGGAATTCACCACTTCTCTGGGTAACCTGTTCCAGTGTCTCACCACACTCACCACAAAGAATTTTTTCCTAAAATTTAACGTAAATCCACCCTTTTTCAGTTTAAGGCCACTAGTCCTCGTCTTATCACTCCATGCCTTTGAAAAATGTCCCTGTCCAGCTCTCTTGCATCCCCCTTTAAGTACTGAAAGGCTGCTAAAGGGTTTCTCTGGAGCCTCCTCTTCTCCAGGCTGACCATCCCCAACTCTGATCATCTCTGTACTATATTCTGAGCATTTTAGTTATCTCTAGAAATGAAGCATCATTCAAAAAGCGGCTCACTTACAGCACCAAACTGAAAATAAGTTACATGTCTGACTGAACTTTATTGGTGTCTTATATCACCTGAATTCCAGTCCAGCTGGAATTTGTTTACAGGGAATCTTGGTGAAATCGCCGTGGGGATTTTTTACTTACCTGTCATTTCAAGTCTCAGCAGATGAACTGAAAATTCTGAAAAGCACAGCACCCTATTGTACTTTAACAGAGGGCTGATACAGTGCAGACTTTATGGAGGTAGGGACATAAAACCAAATTCCTAAAAAGTCTGGGAAAAAAGCTGAGTGCTCATGCTACTGAGTTGTGAATTAACTGAAAATTTGAATGGAAAGGAGTTGGAGCTGTCACTTAACTATAACATTTACGTTCTCTCTGCTTGATGTTTCATTTTGGAATCTTCTAAATATACTCTACCAAAGGCAGAAATACAGTCCAAAACTTATACATTGCTAATGTATTTTTGCGCTGCTGAGTAGGAGATGATGACTTCTGGCTTTCTTTGAAGCTCATAGAAAACAGTTCCCTGATTTCACAGAAGTTATTTAGGAGATTTTAGCCTGTTTCTTCAATAACATGTCCTTGCAGAGACTGCAGAACCTTCCATATTTTAAAGACAGCAATGATTAATTTTTTGTCTTAGCAGCTAATTTTGATGGTCAAAACATATTCCCTAGATATCTGAAAAAGTTTCTCATTTTGCTTCACCTTTCTGTTGCTCTAAAAACTAATCTTGGCCAGCCCTTTCCATTTACTCTGATTTTCCCAAGAGGATTTATTTTTTTTTTTCCAACTAATTAAAATGAAACAAAAACTGAATTGTCTTTCTGAAATGGCCCTGTGATTTATTAATATCTTCAACTGGAGCTTCCTAGGCAATTCTGTGGCAAACAGTAGTGCTTGCATGTAAAGAGATTGCTGTTACTAGGGAAACTTTAGGTAGATAAGAAATCTTCCTTGAATTGTTTCTCTTCAGAGACTAAGGTACATGAAGAAATTCATTGCTTAGGTTATGTGGTGGGTCATATTAATGACTCCATTTCAGTTGAATCACCCCATAGACTATAACAAATTCCATTTCAGATGTAATTTTAAAAATTATTTCTCATTGAGCCATCTTTAAGTTAGGCTACCACTTGCTCAAAAGCTCAATTCAATACCACTGTAATACAGTTTACTCTATTAATTTCATCAACAGAGATTATCTTTCATGAAAAATGGGTACTTTTCTCTCAAAGCAGCACATCTAGAACCATGCCAAGCCTCTCAAGTCCTGAGTGAGTTTGCTGCTAAGCCAACATGTATAAGAAATACAATAGCAGCAATTTTTATTATTAACCGCACAGCTTTGAAGAATTAATGTATAGTATTTTAAGATATATTACATATTTTTTGAATTTCATATTTTTCACTTTTTTGTTAATTTTGTTTATTATATGTGTTGTAATAGTTTTGCTTTCTCAGCTTTTTCAATAACAATAGGTAATCTGTTTTGTCCTATAGTTTAATTTTCTCTGGTCTTGATGAATAGTTTAAACTGCTTCAAGTTTTTATTCAGTTTTGTAGTCTGTTGGGACTTTTTTGTTTAGTTTGTTTGGGTTTTTTTACTTATGTATCCTTTCTCGGTTGATTTGATGCACTTTCAATAAATTTATTAATTTATTATTAAATATTTTCTTTCTTTAGAGAGCAACTGCTTTGGAGGCATCACAACTTATCAACAGTGAATTGCCTTACATTATTAATATTAATTTGCAGTCCTTATTATAGTTATCGGGACTAAAAACACTGTATCGCTACTTAGGCATAATTTAGTTTCTGACATGAGAAAGAATGAGAAAGAAATCTGTACTCTTTCTTTGCTATAGCTAGTAAACTTTGAAAAGAATAAACTTTATTTTCAGCATTACAATCCAAGGTTAAAATAAAATTATAAATTAGTCTGGAGTCATTGCAAAGAAGAAAAAAATTAACATAGTTTTTAATGTTTGTGCAAAGGCCTGGTTTTGCTTCAATGAAAGGAATCCTTGGATGTAGTTGTCTCAGACCAGACACTAACATCCATCGACCATTATGCAAATGATATCACAATCCCAGATTTTCCAAGGTGATTCAAAATATACACTTATTCCATGAAAATGAGGAATTCTTAGCTTTTTAAACTTCATTTCATTTATTTTATTATAGCACATATTCTCAGCAGGAATTATGGTTTAATATGTTAAGAAGACACTGGGATATTTTTTGTCATGGTGTATAAACCTTGTCAAGATATAGCCTCTTCTTATATTAAGGTTGCTTATTTGTATTGAATATGCAAGTTAAATGGCATGTGTAAAAACATACCTCTCATCAAGTGTGCTGGTCTCTAATGTCTGTTATTTTCTTCTAATAGAAATGTATTTCTCTTGATACTGGGGACCAGATCTGCTCACACTGTTCAAGAGCAGTAGGTGTTTAAATACTCTGAGGTTTTGGGCTGTAGCACATATACACTTACTCATTGTGTATCAAGACAACAGAGTTGAGAGTTTAATGATTTGCAGCAGTTTAAATTTATTAAGAACTTGAAGACAAAGGAGGATCTCATTGAAACCAAAAGCTATCAGGCTATGTCCTGATATATGCTATATTCACTCAATGCTTTTACATGAATTAAGTCTAAAATGTTGACTTGCATGTTTAAAGTTAAGTTGAAAATAAGTGCTTTGTTGGACTGAGTCCCAGAAATCTGCCTCCTTGAAAGAGTCCACAGAGGTCCATCAGCAAAAGTTCACTGCTAGTACAGAAGTTGCCTATATTTTGCAGTGGAACTCTGTTTATTTTGTCCTTGACCTAGTATATTCTGCTTCACCATTTGGAAACTTTCCCAAATTTTTTTTTCAGTAATTTTTCAGATAATATTGCCTTAAATGTCCTACCACTCTTATACCTTTTAATTGGAAACTCTAGCTAGTTATAGATGACATCTTACTTTTGCTTTTTCAAGTTCTGAACCATTATTTCCTTTGCCATTCATTATAGTACTTTAAATAAATATTTTAAACTTTTGGTCTTTTAATTTAGTGGTTAGCATTTAGAATCATTTTCCTTCACACATACTCACTTTTACTTATAACAGTCCCTTCTGCATTGTGTATAATATATTCACTCTCATTGTCTCTTTGGGAACAGTACATTTTTTTAATGTCTGATACCAAGATTTTTCCAGTCTAATCTTTAGGGTCAGAAATAGTGCAAAGAAGTCCCTTGTTCTGGCAGATTTTATAGCACACCTGCCTGATAGAGTACAGAGTATTTCTCCCTACAGATCTAACTGATATATGTTAGGAGAAAACAGGGGCTAACCTAAAGATGTTCTTTCTCATTACTGCTGATACGTTTGGAACGACACAAGGAATAATGCGCCTGGTAAATCTAAAGACTAATATAGTTTGTGCTTTCAATGAGATATAGTGAAGTAACAAATCAACTTTTTAGGGTTAGAAGCCTCTTGAGCTTTCTTTTTTTAATCAGACTATTGATTTTCTCGCAACATTCATTGTCTAAAACTTGATCACTGCCACTTTTCACCTTCATACAACAGGATGTACTGCAGCCTGAATAAAATATCTTGAAGTTCACAGAACTTCAGATAAAAATAGAAAGCTTAGACTTTTTTTTTGTCAGCAAAACACCACTCCTGTAAAAGAATTGTTGCAAAATATTTGTTGTATTTTACCACTTCATCTTGTAAATACATTCATTAAACTCTTTAGTCACCTTGTGACAGGTATGCAAATGTTACAAGGCATACTTTATCAAGGCTCAAGCTAGCAGTGATGAACAGAGCTATTATGGGATGATATGCAAAATTTGTCATGCATACCATCACAACAATGAGAGTAGAAAATTTATGAAAAGTAATCAGTACCAACAAAGCCTTCTCTCCTCTGTAGAGCAACACAGTTTGAGTCCTTATGAAAGGATTTAATAAAAAATACTTTAAAACAACAGTACATAATTTAGTGGCAAAATAAATATTTTTAAATAAATAAATCTCTCTTTCACTCTCTGTCATTCTCTGCAATCAGACCCTCCATAGTTTGGTCCAGTTTTTTATTTTGCCTTTGTTGGCTCATGAGATTTTTCTGATGTCCTGATATTAACCTGAAGCATCTTGTTTACTATCATAAAAACAAAACTGCTTCTTTATTAAACCACGAGGATAAAAAAAGCCAACTGTGCAAAAGCATTTTAAACCCAGTAGTGTATAGCTGGTTTTAGGGGGTTTTTATGGCTGTTATTCAGTTCCAAAGTCCCACAGGAAATGCTGCATTTAGCTTTTCTTTAAAATCAAAAGATGCACCTAAAAATATTTAGAATCTATTTCAACTTAATGGAAAAAGGAAAAAATCACATATATTTATAAGAAACTCTCAAATCCTGTAATGACTCTAGAAAGTCCTAGTCCTATTTTCTATGCACTATGACTTTTCTGGCAATTTCATTTTCTTCAGATCTGCTTTAATGGATAAAAGAGCAGTCACAAACAATGGTATGAAGCAGAGGATACTAGGGAGAAGAAATGGATGTGTTTGTCCCTATGGAAGTCCTACACCAGCAGCTAATTTTCACTTGAAAAAATCATATCTCTCCAAGAAAGAAAGAAAAAAGAGCCTGAGGCAAACAGAAGGAACTATTCTTGTAAAATTCAAAAATATGTATGCAATCAGAGGGAAGTTTGAGATTAAGTGGAAACATGCTATTGATGTGCTGCTTTAGCTGGGATTAGATTGTGCAATCACTTGGTCTGAAATCAAGTTGTTAGTGAGGCAATGAAACCAGAGGACTGAGATTTTCTAGAAATTAATGACTGATTGGTGTGATCCAATGACCATCAAAGCAGCAAAAAGCAAATCCAGATAATTATCAGGCCTCCAGATATTTCTTGCATTAGTGTTACCATGTTCTAAGATGAAAAGAAGAAATTATTTTCCTGTTGATGTTTCTCATATATTTTGTAAAAACACTCAGTGAAACTTTGTAATAATTCTGAGGGTCTGAAAAAAAAAATTCATGTTTCAGATCAAGAAAAAAATATGTTTAAATGTCAGTTAGATTTTGAGGGTTTGTTTCAGGGAGTCTGATCTTATATGTATAGATGAAAACTACTGAAGATGACTCAGAAAATGTAAGGACAGCAGTACATCCCAATACTCATATTTGTGGTTTGTTTGGAGGGGTTTTTTGACTTAGAGTTTCAGATTACATAATTCAGTTCTCTCAGGAACTTTTTTAATTAACTGCTGCTCTAGAAATTAATCAAATGTTACCTTTATGACCTTGGAGCATCTTAGTAACTATATAGTACCAAAGAGTGTGGATGTAGAATGAAATTGAATTGAATAGATATCGTGAGTTAGGATAATTCAGATAAGTACTGACTTGTTAAATCCATTGTAACCATAAGTTTATGAGAAAAAAAAATCTTTGGTAAAATAGATATTTACAGTTCTTTTGGTACATCAGTTGGGCACCTTTATTATGAAACACCGGAGAATTGGTGCATGGTAATGAGATTCCTAGAAGACAGAAAGTGCCAATTTATACAGGGAAAAGAGAAAGATGAAAGGGAGCTATAGTCTATTGAAAAAAATTCACATGTTTTAAAACAAAGAATGTAGAAGACTGTCAGCCTGCAGTGATCAGCATAGACAGATAGAAATTAATTATATTTTGTTTCAGAAGCTGCCTCTGCAAACTTGGTCAATTTTAAAAAGCACATTAGAAGATTTTTCAAACTGGCTTTCCAATTACCTTGGATGGCAGGCCAAGTGCTTTGAAATGGAATTTCTTTTAAATTGGTAAATGCAACCAATTCTGACTGACATTATTTTCCTAATTCATAACATGGTGTTGCTGGTCAATGTAATTCTAAGAGGTACACCAAAAGAAGCTTTATTTTCTTTCAAACACCAGCAAGATGAGGGTATCAGGGAAAAACTGCAAAATATTATTATTTAAGGCAGACTGGATGAAGTAGAAAAGACGAAAGGACTTGCCCAAGAGGAAAACAACTTTGCTTGCAAAATTATATATGAGCAACAGTAGAGTGTGCCTGGAAAATATACCATTCTGACATTAGGAAATGGACCATCCTGATGTTGTTTATTGGATCTCATGGTGTGTGTGACGTCCAGGTAAGTGTAAATCATCTGTCAGAACTGAAATCATCTGTCAGAACTGCTAGGCAACAGTGTCCAGTCTCTGGGATGACTGTGCAAGGAATGCTTTCATCCTTTTGTCATTGCTGACTGGGTCATCTTTTTAAGCTTGCTGGAAAGCAATATAGGTACACTTCTGAAATGAAGCAAAATATGTCTCCTTCAGCCATTTTGATAATTTTTTGACTGAATTTAATTCTTGGTAGGTTTATATTCTCAATTTTTTGACTGAATTTAATTCTTGGTAGGTTTATATTCTCAAAGCTCCCTAAATGCAACAACACTGATTCCTTGAAATTCATGGTATTCCCTGAGAATGGGTTCCATAGAAAAACTCATCAAATACAAGGAATCATGAAGAGAAATTTCTTCAACAAAGTTTGAAGACAACTGAAAAGTAACAGAGGAACAGATAGCAGACAGTTCTTTTTACTTGACAGATTTTAATTTATATTTTTTTTAAAATATGCATGGTGTAATTTGTTGCTAAGTTGTGTTGCTATCATTGCCACCTCTTCCTCAGCCAAAAGGGCAATAGTATTTTGTGGGAGGAGGAGGTCTATCATATTTGTGTCATTTTTGATGCATATTCTACAAACTCTAGCTGCTAGAATAAACCATGCTATAATATAAATTTCATAAGGTTATTTCTTAAGAAGCAAAAAAGTTGAAACAGATCATATTAGAGTATTACACTCAATTAAGTAGTTGCCAATATGTTGCAACTTTTCCCACTTTGATAGCAAATAGGGGGGTCCACATTAAAAAAAAAACAAAATTAAGGGTTAGGGACTATAATAAAAACATTCTATGCTGGCATCATGACCTAGCATTAATTCTAAATTGCTTTATTAGGCAAAAGAAAGCACCTCTCCAGATGGCATTTATCAACACCAATTTTTCTTCATTGTTAAAAAGTGTGCAATTGCTACATAATTGAAGGCAAGAGCACATTAAAAAAAAAAAGCCAAAACCAATCTTTGGTGGTCCTTTGATAAACAAGATCAACAAGAACCTTGTAAGAATACTCCTTCATTCATTCCCTGAAAAAATAACATCCACCATCCAGACTCTGTGCTTACTTGGGTTGTAAAGAAAGCAGAGTCTGGTGTGATACTGCTAGTTTTGCTTTAATATTCCATATACTGATAAATAACAACTACCCATTCAAAGAGACACTATAGCAGGAAAAAAGTAGAGCAGCACCAGTAACCTCAAGCTTTCAGAAATCATCAGTTACGTTTTCAAACTTTTGGAATTGCAAAATTTTATAAAAACCATGTAATGGTTTTATGCTGATCTGTGTTATGCTTATACGCATTGAAAGTTCTCAGACATTGCAAGTTTTATGTAACATGCACAATATTTATTGTGCTTGGTGTTTGCCCATTACCTCGTGGACTCCACTAGTTCTTTTTCTTTTTCTGGAGAAAGCAGTATAACTTTTGCACACTTCTCCTCCCACAGGTATGCCTACATCTAGCAGTAGATGTAGATTACTCACTCTAGCAGTAGATTAGATTACTCACAGTTTCCTTTCACTTGGGCACTCTGCTTTGTGCTTTGCTTGCCCTTGCCCTCAGCTCCCTACACCTTCACACATTGCACTTGCTGACTTTCTCCCTGAAGTGGGCAACTTCATAACAGAGTTCGATGTTTGCACCAACCTCTTAAAGTGTGATTACCAGTAGTAAAGTACCTTATTTCATTACTTGAAATAATCAAACTTTAATTAATGTATTTACTTCAATTAAATATAAAAACATGGAGGAATATCCGGTGAAAAAAGAATAGTGAGATTTAACAGGCCTTATTTCATGCCTTATAATTATAATTTCAGGAAAATGCAATCATTATTTCCCATGTCTCTGTCTTATGATAATGGCCTTTAACATTAAATGTAGTTATATTGTCAACACTGATTTATGTTTATGAACTTAATGTTATATAGCAAAAAATACGGCTAAGGGACACACATTATGCAGTTCACTTAATCTTTAAGTATAGGAAAATCTAGATTTCAGTCTTGTCCACGATAATCTATAGATCCTTCCACAATGAGATAAAACAAGCACCTTCATTTGTTGATTTTGCAAGGTGGTAACTAATGCCAAGTGAAAATTGAAACAAGTCAGAGTTGCTCAGCCTTGGTTTTTCCACAGTACTCCAGAAGTTAACAGAAAAATAATGACTTCCCTTTTCACTGAACAGCAGCTAGCAAATATTTAAGTTTCAAATTTCACAAAGAAAATGTAGTGTGTCTAGAAAACTAGATGCAGTTTATAGTGGGACTCATCATGACTGTCCAGACAGCAGGTGCCACCAAATATACTAAGAAAAAAGGGGAAAGAATAATTAACGGTCAGATAGTTCATACTTATATACAGTTGCCTTTGCAGCTAACAAAGGAAAATTAAGAAATGTATCACACTGAATGTAATATAGTAAATATATTTTTGATTGAACCTTTCCAAATAAAAATAAAAAATAAAAGATAAGTAGGTACAGAAATTTAACTTACAAAAATTTGAAAACAAAAATTTTAATAAATAAAGAGGTCTCATTAAAAGATTAATTCATAATACTAACTAAAAGTTCAGAGCTAAATAAATAAGGCACTTTGTGTCAAGAAAAACAGGTTTAGAGTTTCATCTTTTCACATGTAAACATAACAATTTTACATTTATACAGTCAATTAAAGGGAGTTTTTTGATGTAGGGACTAGCAATCATGACTTTACCTAAAGAACATCACTATATTCCTCTAATATGACTGTTCTATTGTGCTTTGCAAGCACAAGGATGTGTCAGTATTCTGATAAATACTGAAATTAGGTTTGCTTTTTGTCCTGTTTTGATTTCAGCTGGTACTACTTGCTCTTTGGAAGGCAGCATAGTCTAATTCATAAAGAACCAGGCCAACCACAGACCAGAATCTTGATCAGTAATTTCATTTGTCTTATTATCTTCAAGTATGCAAGATGATGAAATGCATATTTCCACTGCATTTCAGTACAAGCAATAAAGATTATTAGAAATTCCAAGTCAAGTATTAGAAACTTTTTTAGAATTAGAAATTACATTGTCTTAGACCTTATCTAATTGGCTAACATAAAATGACTTGGGAACTCATTTAGAAAGAAAAAGTCATCCAAATCAGGGAATTGTTTTTCAAATGTCTAAGAGGAATCCTCATCAGAGAAAGTATTTCAGCCATGGTAAGATGTTTTTCTATATATTTCATCCTAATTTATGCAGTAATTAATTCAGGAAGGTCCTAAATCCCATATTATGCAGGAGGAAAAATCAGATGATCTTAATATCTCTCTCTGGCTTTCAGAATACATTATCTAATTAACAGTTATCCTGAAGCTGTGAAGAGTCTAAACACTTGTTTCCCTTAACAGCAGTTACACTAATTTCCCTTTTGAGTGCACATTTGGTTTTTCAAGTAGTTTTTATTACAAGCATTGATATCTAAAATGCACACCAGGGTTAATCTGCTTGCATGCACACCCTCATGCTTGCAAAGGATTAGTTTGAGATTGCACAAGGCTAGGCAGAGCAATTGCTTCTTCTACAACAGGTATAATGACAACAGCAATTGTAGTAGCTGCTAGGTGTATTTTAGAAAAAGCAAGAGAAGTTGGATGCATGAAAAAACAAATAACCTTTTCTGAGGCTAACATTATCTCCTTTAACACTGACTTTATTCCAAGACATGTTTCACCTTTCCTAAATGAGTCCTCTTTGTTTTCATGAAATCATTCTTCTCTTGGTAGCCTTAGACTTTAAAAGAAAGTCGCATATAACAAAGTAATGAGGCAGGTTTTTTATTTTTATTATTTATACTGTGATCATTTTAGTGACCTAATTTAGTCTCAATTGATTTCAACATATTTTTCTGATTGCTGGGCAGCATAATATTCTCCAAAGACTGCAGCCATTAATGGGAGAACCTGCTCCACCATGAAGAAATGTCGGACTAATATTCTCTTCTGTTTCTCAATTCTCAGTCACTTTCTAGTTCTTTCTCACTTTCTATTTCTTTCTGTCTTTAAATTTCAATAACTTCAATAATTGCAATTTCAATTTCAATCTCTTAATTGCTTTCTCTCATCTTCTTTCTCTCTGTCCCCTGATTCCCTCCCCCTTTGTGTTTCTGCAGTTAAAAATAAGTTTTCACAGAGGCACCACAGATTCTGACTCAGCTTTGGTCTGCTGCTGAGTTGTCTGGAACTGGCTATCCAGCACTGGTGGCAGCCCCTTGGTGAAAAGGAAAAGGAAAAGGAAAAGGAAGAGGAAAAGGGAAAGGGAAAGGAAAAGGAAAAGGAAAAGGAAAAGGAAAAGGAAAAGGAAAAGGAAAAGGAAAGGAAAGGAAAGGAAAGGAAAGGAAAGGAAAGGAAAGGAAAGGAAAGGAAAGGAAAGGAAAGGAAAGGAAAGGAAAGGAAAGGAAAGGAAAGGAAAGGAAAGGAAAGGAAAGGAAAGGAAAGGAAAGAGGAAAGGAATCTAACATTCATAGGTTATAAAGCCAAAAGGACTGTAATCAATAAGGGAAGAATAGACCATAGGAAATAACTATAACAGAGAGAGAAAAAGAGAAAAATTGTAAAGTTCTGTGTCAAGTTTGAACAGAGAATATTTTCTTGTTCTGAGGGATTCACCCTTTTCAAGGTTTAATAGCCTTATAGAGAGATATACTACAGGCTAGGCTTGGTACATTGCAGAATCTTGAAAAGTAATTGATGCTCTGATAATGAAATTCCATTTCAAACACAATTTTAGAAATAATGACATCTCCACTGAATTCCATGGGGCTAACTTTTTTCCCCAGCTGTTTTCATGCAAAATGTTTACCCTCCAAATTTCATTGGTGAGAAATGCTGTGGAAAGAGGTAGGATGCAAAAACAGATTCTGAAGTGATTTTCTTACTTTTCCTGTGTATAAATTATGAAAAAAAAACCCCATTTTATACAGAGATATAAAATGAGATTAAAATTGTTACTTGAAAATCTTATTTGTTCTTTCTGCATTAAATGGCTTGCTCCTTTACTCAATGTTCTTTTGGCAGTCTGACAGAAGGCACATTGCAGCCAATGAAGTGTTTTTCCACAAGTTTCAAATGATACTTCAAAAAAGAACTTCTTGAAAACCATTAGATGTGTGTTTAATTTGTGTGTGTTTAATTCATAAATATAAAATATATGTACCTAGAGAGAGAGAAAGCAACACTTGGCACTATTTTTACCAGCAGCATTTACACAGTTTTAATGTAGAAGATTGATTTTAAAGAAGCAATAAATTAACCCAGCCCTCAAAGTGTTCAGTACTTTATCTCTGATACAGCATCGCTGAGATAAAAATGAGGCAGCATACAGAGTTGCATCTGTGACATTTTTGGACTTTATTTTCAGAGTTAAACAAGACTTTTTCTATCAGAATTCAACTGTTCTTCAATGTAATTTTTCTGTTTGGAAGGTTGCTTTTGTGAAGGTTGGGTCTGGTTCTATAATCCTTGAGTGTGATAACAGGGCCTGGTTGCTGAAGGACAAGGAGTGAGAAAAGGTTGCAGTGCACAACTGAAGTCGGTATGTTATGGTGTTTCTAAACAGATACAAATCATAGACTGAAGTGTCACCAAATGAGTAACTCACATGGTTTTCATATCCAGTCAAACTTTAAGAGAATGAAATATGTTTGCTAGTATCAACTCGCCCCAGTAGACAGTAATCCACATCACAAGAAACACTTAATTGAGTCCATTTGGCAGTTGCTGCCTAGCAGGGGCCTTGCAATGAAATAACATGTAATAACATACCTCTCATCCCTAGAGACAGTGTCCCTGCAAGTCAAGGTTGAGGTCATTTCAAGGGCAAGGTCAGCTAGCTTATGTTGTAGTTGCTATTGCCACATCAAATTACATCTCCTTTTTTCTTTTTTTTTTTTTTAATGGACAAAATTAATTTTATAGACTTTATTCTAGGTTTTAACTCTGTTAAACATGTGTTTGCTATGTCTTCCAGCAAAATCTCTGTCATATTAGAGCATATAATCACCCAAAATTAATACTTCATACATGTTATTTACTAAACTAATCTTAATGGATGAGTCTATGATTTTTAGTAAATTACTGCACAAAATACTTTTCCAGTTAGCAAAGAGTATTGTTACAAACCAAGACAACAGATGCTAAATACCTTTCCAGAATTGTTGAGCAACTTGAGGAGATACAGAGAAAAGACAATGAAAGAAAATGAACCTTTACACTCCCACTCTATGATACAATTGTACAACAATAAAATATTGTTATATAACTATAATTAGGGATGTAAAAAGGTTTTATTATTGGCTTTAATGAAATGAAATTAAATGCATCAACAATTGATCAACAATTGATAATTTAAAGAAGGACCATATCATTATTTCTATTCAATACAACTTTTCTTAAAACCCGAGTTTACAGTAAAGGACTCAATTCATGATCTCTTACCGAGCTACTTGGCAAAGTTATGACTTGCTTACTTGACTTGTGGGCTAGGGAAGAGTAGACAAGGAAAGTGTAGCTTTTGGTTTAATAGTTTTGTTGATAGGTAGGTAGAGAATTAAAATTCACATCTCCACTTCTGATTTTTTTTTTGTTTTCTTGTTTAATCCCATAACATAATGTAGAGCCTGTACACACTTTCAGAGACCTTGATCTACAAGTTTGGCTTTTTCCCAGACTACTCTTAAGCATAGGAAAAGAATCAGGCTACCTTCTGGATCTTGTGTTGTGTGTTACTGACTGACCAAAACCACCAGATTACATTCTAGAAATATGGAAATGCCTAAGATTTCCTATTGTTCATTTTGGTATGGTGTAATAGAGAACTAAACACCTCACCTATGTGGACTTGATTTTCTGATGGAGTCCTTATCTTTCCAATGTGTACTGACAGGAAAGTGACTAAGTCAGGCAGCCTTCAACTTTTCAGAATGTTCTTTCTTTTTCTCTTCATTGTCTGCAGAGAGCTTTGGCAGCTGCACAAGGTGGTCTGGATCGTCTGCTGCTCTGAAAATGGGCTTCTAAATTAGCTGTGAGGACATGCCTCAAGGAGGTATTTCCAGTAAGCAGACTGCCTTCTACCCTTACTTTCCAGGCATAATATTCTACTTCTAACAGATATCCCCAAATTAATTACTTATTTTTAACGCATAGCAGGGAGCTGATTTTATTAACCTCTAAACGAACTCAGACAGTGCAGCCAGAAGCCCTGAATCCTCCATCAGATTGCCTTGTTTGTTTTCAAAGCAAGAATCTGCACTCTGCTTCTCTGTCAGCAAAGACTTCAGAAATAAATTATTTTATGGTAAATGCAAGGAACAGTGTAGGTGTACACCAGCTGACTGAATGTGACAAGATTTTGGTGAGTAACAATGATAGTTCACTCAAGGAGAACTGCTCAAGGAAACTACACAAAGAAAGAACCAGCAGTTATTTTCAGAAGGTAAATCTATTACTAGTACAAAAAAATAGATCCAAGCCCAGGTTTTGTTATGGCAAAATAAAATAACTTAGCAAGGAGTTGTCCCTTTTTTCAGAATGCAATAAAAATGTAAATGGTTCAGATTATATTGTACGTGATTTAGAAGAGCAGATCTAAATAAAAAGATGTCTTTAAAGAAAGAATGAATTTAACTAAAAATTTAGTGCATCTGAACAAAAATGAAAAAGAGAGAAAATATATACTGGGCTGTCAATAAGACACCTGGACCACATCAAATATTTTCTTGTGCTATTAACATTCAAGATGGATGCAAGGAGAAACATTAGTTTTCAAAGGCATTTGGGAAAACCAATCTCTAAAACAATACCATTCCCGACCCCCAATGGACATTTTGAAAACACAGTTTCTTCTTCACCATTTGGGTTGCAGAACTGTGTCGACTTAAGTGGCCAGCAAGGTTAGGGTTAATAGGAGAGAACATCACTGTTCCCTCCATCTGAGTAAAAATGGGTAACCATAGCCTAATTCTACCTTAGGATATAACTCTGGTTACATCTCAATTTATAGAAATAATTAGATCAAATTAGATCATGGAAAGTTTAATTAACCAGGCATAGTTTTGAATTAAAGTCCATTTTCTATGGAAATTGGAAAAGGCCTAACTAATTCAGTACTCATTATATCATGATTTAGCATCAAGCATCATGGGGGGCTGTAAGTCAGGGTATATGAAAAAATGCAAAGAAGACATCAACTCTCCTAGATTTTGGACAGTATTTGGATGTCTTGCCTCCTAGAAAAAAAATAAACAGGTTTTGAATGTTCAAGAGAGTTTAGCAGGCTAGCTTTGAACAAGAAAAAAGTTCGTTTGGACCATTAACTAGACTCAAAATTTCGTGTCATTGTTCTTTGACATGCCTCCACCATAAAAAATGTTGAATGTAATTCTTGCTTTTATATTTTTTTGAAATATGCACATAATCTACTACTAATGTGAAAGGGACCATTATGAAATATTTCACCCAGTGCAACAGTGTCTAATTATAATTAATTCTATTAACATTCATTATGACAAATTAATTTGTATTAATGTGGATGTAATCTCATGATTTGATCAGAATTTGGAACTAATTAGTTTCCACCTAGTATCAAGAGTTATTTATTATACAAAGAACCTCCTTTGTTTTTGAGGTACTCTTGAACATAACTTACCACCCTTTGTATTATAGAATCTGTAATCTAACAAAACTATTGTCTGTAATACAATTCCTGATCCAGCACTACCTCGATTATGCAAGTTCCAGTACTCTGTAAGGCTCTGGGCTCCCTTACTACTGAATCTGAGTAGACTTTTCACACAGGAATCCATTCAATATCAGTAACAAGAGTAAAATTATTTTTTTTTAATCTTGTCCAAAATCTTTTTTGGTTCAGCCAGAAAACCTGAAGATGTTATCCGTATATTTTAAATCTCTAGGTGTGGTGTTTCCATCAAAGATTTTTCATTGATCTACATGTGTTTAGAAGAACTGATTATAATGCAAACATATACATTAGAGATGCTAAGGATGAGGTTTTGTAATGTGTTTATGAAAACATGTTGAAAGGGATGAGGGACAGACTTTACCACTTTGGCTTTTGTTCAGCAGTGCTCTGGGAATCAAAGAGTTTCACTGAAATCAATAGCACCTATTACAGATGAAGGCACAGCTCACCATGGGTAAGGGTCTGGCTACTAGGAAAGTAATATTGAGATTGCTTTCATTTTAATGATGGAGAAACTCTAAAACATCCATCCATGCTTTTGGGTGAAATGAGTAATGCCCACTAAAGTTACAAGATTTATGAGGGATGTCCAATTCAATTTCATTGCAAAAAAAAATTAAAAATTGGTTCCCTGCCTTTAAAATGAAAACCATATGCAAGGAACAGTGTTTTTCTAAATTGATGCAGGTACTGAGAAAAAAAAAATCTTTAAATAAGAATTGTCATTTATTATTTGTCCATCATATATATAGAATTAGTTAGCAGATTCTGCTTTCATGATACTTGCTAGGGATTGTTTTAAGAAAGTTCTAGTCAGTATTTAATAAATGAAACAGCTTTTTGATCCTTCAGACACATAAGTGACCTTAGACAATTGTGCCAAAAATGCTCTAACTCAAGTCCCATATCACCCTCTCCATATCTAGAAGGACATGTCAGCTCCTTTCCCAGGACAAATCTTAGTTCTCAGCTAATACCTAAGAGATAACACACTGAAAACCTCTATTGCATAATTGCTGGATTGACCATGACATGACATTGTTCTCATAGCTTCAGGTATGTGAAGTGTGAAAAGTCCTTCCCAAATTTCTGACTGTTTTAAAATTAATTTAAAGCTGTATGTTCCCATCTCTACCCTAAATTGAGCAATCTGATGTGTAGTCAACCCAAAATGCACATCCACAGTTGAGTTCAAAATGTGGCTCTTTACTTCCTAGGGTATTGAAGTTTGAGTGTACAACTCAGGTGGCACATTCAAGCAACTGAAAAGCTCGTATCTATCAGACATATAGAGGACAATGCTAGATCTATACCACAAGCAGTGGTAAAAATATTTAACTAATAAACTATTCAGTAAGGCTTTTATCCACCTTTTTCTACTTAAAAGTTAAAAAATAAAAGAGGTCCAAGAATCTGCTTTGTGTGAAATTATGCTTTCTTCATCACAAAAAATTCTGAAAGCTTTTTCTGGTTGTATGTTCCCAGGATTCACAGAAGAGTGGAAAAATTTTCTAAAACACATAGATTTTTCTTTTTTTCAGCATAGTAGATTGTATTTACAATGATCTAATAATATTGTCCCAAATTTCAATGATAAACATAAAAACTGAACATACATTAACATTAACCCTGACTAAATATTTTTCAACTGCACTTGGCATATTTAAATTTCTTCTTCTGTTTAGAATAAATGCTTCTTGGAATTTTTATTCCAGTGTCTGCTAGTTTTTGATTATATAAAGTTCTGGTCTTTATTGTTCCAACAAATTGTCCCCTCAACAATGGATTGATGAGTTTAACACAGTATCACTTTCATTTTTGTCATTCACTTCTTAGTCATTTGTCCAAGTAGTCTGAAGATCATACCAGCCAAATCATCAAGTCAAAGAGATTTCCCCCAATGTGATTTGAAGCTACCTCTAAACTGTCAAGATAGGTACTTATCTTAAATTTGAAGATGTGTTCTTCATATTTGCCTGGCAATATCACCTGAAAGAAATATTTTGTAAACTTTTGTTGACAAAAAGGTATTCTGGGATATTTTGCACATCTTGAAAGAACAACTCAGTACAAGGGCACAAGTTTGAATAGAAGAATTTAACAAAGGTTTCTGTACTGTGTTGTCTAAAATCAATAGGTCTTTGGAGATCAAATAGAGCCCAGTGCAAGACCATGTTTTAGAATGGCATTTATCAGATTTTTGAAATAGCTGGTAGGTTTTGTATGGTTTAAATCCCTCAGCCATTCCCAGAATGTTTCAGCACATCTGCATTTTTTTATCTCAGCACATGTGCATTTTTTATCTCAATGGATACAGCTGCAGTTATGACCACAGACACACATCTTAGCAGAGGGGCCTCACTAAATCCCATCGTGGCAAAAAGAAACATGTGCATGGTCCCATGGAAATGGTTTAAACTGATCCTGAATAATGCAAAATTTACTGATTTGTACCAAAATTTTGCATCTACCTAACCATGCACAGATTATGGTATGCACTAAAAGGTAGAAATTATCTAAAAACTTTTCTTCATTGAATGAAACACTTTTATTTACATGGCCTATATGACATTAGACAAATGTCCAAGGCTTAACTTCACAGAATTTAAATGCATGAATTGTAACCCACAGAAAGCAAAATGTAATTCTTCCATCCTGGATTTGACTCTTAAAATTGAAGCATTAATTTCAGAAACACCTAAGGGATCTAGGGAGAGAATTTCTATTATAGTTCTGTGGTCTTTGTGTCGATAACCTCTTTAGCCTCACTTAAAACCTCAGTCAAAGATTAATCTCAGAATGAAATGTATCTTTTGCATATCTGGGCAGGTCAAGACCTCTGTTGGAATGGAATGAGCTCCCTTGTATGTCAGGCTTAGACCTATCTTTATGGAAGCAGTCAAAATATGAGCAAGATGCTAAACTACAATATAGCACTCATTAGTTCAAAAACCTTCAACAACCATTCTTTATAGACTGAAAACCAGAAGTAATTTCATTGTAAGTGTTTGGGGACATTTTTATAGGTTGCAATCTACCTTCATCAATACAATAGAGACCTAAGTAATTGTAATTTTTATTTGATTTTCCTATTATTTTTTATTTAATATTAAGGTACTACAAAAACTCAGAGCTGAATTTTGAAATTCAGGAAGCTGCTTCACACAGTGATTACTCTCTATTTTAACGTTCAGTGCCATTAAGAGTGGATTAGACAGAGCTGCCAGCCTGAGCTGTTTTAAACAAATGGAAAATCATTAACAGTAATCTTTTGAATCTTTGTGCACAGGACAGCAACTGCTGGAAGGAAACAAGACCAGGAGAGGACCTGTAGAGATCTGGGTAAGCAGACACTGCTAGATTAATGACTGGCATTGTCAGAACTGAGTGATGGGGAACTGCAGCGGCTTCTTAGGCTCACCCCTACTAGTGGGTGTTGCTATGGGTACCAGCTCAGAGGTGTCACATTAAAAAAAAAGGGGGAAAAGGGAGAGACAGATGAACAGCAAAAGGGAATAAAGAATACACACACCATGGCAATATAAAGAGACATTCTATGTATACAACAAAAATGGGATATGTCATGATATAGTAGAATGTGAAAAAAAGAAGGAAAAAACAATAATGGTTGAATTCTCAATAAAACCCTCTGAATAGCATGACCTAATTTATATATCTATGATTGCACATTTTTATTTATTGTTTAAAGTCCAGGCAATGATAGAAAAGACTCCTATTAATCACACATTGTCTGACAACAGAAAAGAGTTATTTGCGGCACGCAATCACTATTCATAAATTTATTGTTATTTAGGGCCATGTGTAGTCTATAAAAATAAACCTAATAAATTATTGTCATTTAAAATCACAATTAGTTCCCAATTCAGCAAGTGACATCAACATCCCTAACCATCCCCAGCATGAGCAGTTGTCCTTTAAATTAGATGGACTGCTCAAACAGTTGGTGATTTGTGTCTTATCAAAAGTAATCTTCTGAGGTAGCACAGAGGCTTGTTTTTAATAACCTAGCCAGGGGGTGAATACCAACCATGAGGCATGAAACACTTTTGGGTAAAATGAATGGTCACAAGATAGAGAAGGAAAGGGAAAAAAGCCCAGCAAAAACTACCGCACAAATAAACAACCCCTCACTCTCGAGGCAGTTTGAACAAGTGTTTCCCAAAGGGCAGATACTATTTTTGTCACTTTACTGTTTACTTGTTTGGCTTGTTTTTCAGTCAGATAGATATAAATAAAGTCTTTATTCCTTCAGATCTGTTGGAAGTTTGCATAATGTCCATGTTCAGTGAAATAATTGTGGTGGTTTTTTGTATCAGGAAGTTTCAGTACATGACAAAACGTCCTTTACAGCTGCCAAGAAATAAACAGATATCAATGGTTACATTAAGTACAGAATATATTAATTCTATGATTATTAAGTTACATAATAAAATATACATAAAGTTGTGTGAATTCTGTTTTGACTAACTTCTGCAGCACTAAAATTTAATTAATTAAAAAAAAGTGAACATAGAAAATATTTGGTGTGATGGGAAATAAGGGAGTTTAGTCCTGATTTCTAGTGAGTTGGCTTATCTGTTTCTCATGCCTAACAATTGTGGCAATGGTCTAGAAAAAGCAAAATAATTAAAATATTTGCGTTATATATTTTATATATTTTATTTTTATATATTTATTAAACATGTTTACACATAGCTGAATAGGTTATGTGCTATATTACACTTTCCAGAAAATATGGTGTGTCTTTTAACTATCTGATTGTCTAAACAAATCCGTCAGTTAAACCTTGTAAAAAGAGGGGAATGGAAGTCAGAAAACAATTATGTGGTAAGTAAGAAACCATGTAAGTCATACAGCTGTGTATTGCCAGCTGCTTCCCTCTCCTTTTGCACATATGCCGGTAAATGAGGTTTCAGATAAACAAGAATTTACATTAAAAGTTACACTACATTACTAAGTATAAATGCATTTTAACCCAATTTTGTAATTGTCTTGGGTGGGAAGTTTCTCATTTTGCTGGGGACAATAAATGTTTATCTGGAATTTCCCCAGGAGGGAATTCCCTTATGTTAATAAAAACCAGTATAACCAACAGAAGCAATGCCACTAAAAAAATTGTGTGTGATATGATAAGTAATGTTATCAAACCAGACAGATTCAAGAGAAATTATTTGGTACAATGGGTGTCCCAAAGTTCATTTTCAGTATACTGACTCAAGTTCTGAGCAAATTGATGATGGTCAAAGCTTACTATTATTTGATTGTTCTTGAATGATATCTCTGGAATAGTTTGCTGTCTTTTAGCTTCCAGTAAGTGTAACACAATGCCATTAATCTCTTGTCTTCAAAATCAAACTCTTGACTACAGTGAAATCAAATACAATATTCATTAACACTAATCCAGTCTTCTGTCTGCAGTAGTATTTCTTATTAGACAAACACCAAAGTGTATCAAAACAACTTTATGTGAACATCAATAAATTTTTTACTGTGCAGACTTATATGGAAATTATTATTGCGATGTCTGCATTATTGTGTTTTACAAATCAAACTTTGACTTCTGTCTTTAGGGCTTTCAAATTTACTTTTCATGAAAATTAAAATCCCATTCTCAAAATAAGCATACGCACTGCACAGAAACCAGGAATGAAGATAATAATATGAACAAAGGGGGAAAAAGCAAGATTTTAGCACCCAAAGGAACCTCTGAAGAAGAAATTTGACCTTTTGTTTGTCTCTTCATTTTTCAAAAAAATTAAATTGAAATAACTAAAAGTCTAATTTAAACTAATTCACAAGCTACTGTACTATTATCTAGTGTGGAGTATGGTAAGCTATATTATATGCAGAAATGCCTAGACAGGTAAGTGTCTACTGTGAGTGATTACTCAGTAAGTACAGATGACAGCTTTCTGTGACAGAATGTTTAACTCGAGTAGTCACAAGACCAAACAAAATTGTTTCCAAAAAATATATTTTAAATATAGATTACGAGGCCTTGGAAAAGCCTCTATTATTTGCAAGTGGGGTCATCTCTATGCTAAATCTTTTGTCAGATAATCAAAACATTTTCCCTTTTTTTTTTAAAGAGATGTTTGCTCATGCTTGAGCAAAATCACTTTGCTAAACAGCCCAAATTACTCCTTGTCTGATAAACAATCTACACCTTTAGGATCACATGGTATTTTCAACAATCACAGTAAAATGAGGATGATAACAGACAAATCCCTCCGGCTACTGCATCTTCTCCTCCCTCCCAAACACAGAGACCATATGACGGAACACACAGAACCACAAATTACTGTAGTGCACGGTTCCTACTTAATAATGACATCCCATAAGTTAGCAAAAATCTGCCAACATCTGCAAGCTTCTCTGCAGTGTTGTGAGCCAAAGTTAAAAATCATGTGTGACAGTGCTGTGGAAAATACAATTGATTCCATTCTGATTGTGTCAGTTCCAAACACAGACAATATTGATGATGCTGTACAGTAATCTTATTGGACTTGGGCCCAACTGAACATTGGTCTTTGTCAACTCATTATTCCTCTATCAGAGGGATCTCACTAGATTGATCTTGCCAGAAGCTCTTGATGTGTCTCACAAATCACTGTTCTGCTGTTGGCAGGCAGATTCAAGTACTGCACAGTAATTGCTGGATTTTTTTCCTTTCCCCAGAAGGCAGTGACTACATACTGCAAGTCATTGTCATACGAGAGAATATAACTGTCCTAACAAGATAATGTAGTTAACTGTGCAGCATCTGATTGTGCCAAAAAGATATGGTCATATTATATATGTTACTAAAGGAGCAAAATTATTTCAAAGCTAAACTTTTTTTTCTTCATCCTTGCCATCTCTTAAATAAATAGCCCACATTTTTAGTGTGAAAACTTGTTTGGATAAATTGTATTATTTTAAACTGCAAAGCAAATGTGGGAAGATCTTAATTGGCCTCTTGCCATTTATGTATATAGAAACAAACCACACAAGTGTTTGCACAATCAATACTGCACTGCAAAACTCAGACACAGACATCTGAGTATCTGACAAGAAGTGATTACATCTTGGAAACTTCTTTTATGCTTTCAGCCAGAGGAAATAAACTTGTTGGCTCCTAAACTCTTTGCTTGTCCCTCAGAAAGATCCAAGAAGATTAAGTTTAGTTTTTGGCCTGGGTAAATGCTTTCCTTAAGATACTATCAACATATCCTCTGGCTAGTCTTAGAAGAACACAATGACAAAACCAAATTTAAACACTTGATGCCCTGAGTCAGATAACCTGGATAATAGCAAGAGGCTGGACTGGAGTTTCTCTAGGAAAGCTTAGGCTTTATGTTGACTGAAGGAGCCACTGGCAGCCAGCTTCATTCCCACAGTGCAAATGGGGAGAATAACAACCCTTGAACAGCTAAACTGAATTATCCAGTTCTGGCTTCTCGCTCTCTTTGTGGATGTCTGCTTTTTTGGGAAGGTGCAGGGGCTGAGAAGTAAATGTAACACATTATGACTGAGAAGGACGGTGATTCCTGATTAATGGAATGGCTACTATATTGAATAAAGAAGGTTTGAACGACTTGGACCTTACATTCCCTAACTACCTTGTACCTTACTTTACCTAATACAAGGAAATTGAGCAAGGCCATTAGAAATGGATGTTGGTAAAACCTCTAAAAGATCAGATAAAATCTCATCTCTAAGTAATCCAAAGAACTCATCCCCTTCTGAAATACTCAATCACTGTCAAATAGGTATGTAAAGGTCAAAATACAGGCAGAAATGATGCAGGCGATGAAACTATGGGAACTATAAAAGGATGCAAAGCCACAGTGATTGTTTTTATATGACAGTGCCAAAGCTACTTGTGTAAATAATAGGGAAATGTTTAAGAAAAGAAAATATTAAATTATTCCACCTATAGGCAGCATACAGAAGCAGCAAAACATTATACTAAATTACTAAAGACCAAAATACAAGGTTTAAGAAAGAAAAAAGAACAGTGTAAGTGCAAGGACTATGTTTTCCCCAGCTAGATGAAGGAAAGTAAATTGAAGAGATACTGACAATTTATGCCATAAAGTTTCAAATCAGTGGCCCAGTTAATTTAAGAATGTACCTTTAATTGTTCAAAGATACTGCCTATAAATATGAAATTTTTGTCCTAGTTTTCTTTGGAGTCTTAGTGATTTGCTTCATGATTTTTATTTAAAATAGAAAGAAAATATCAAAGCAAAAATATCAAAAAATATCTTAAAAATAAATTTGGTACAAAACTAAAGGCAATAAAATAAAATAAACCAAAACATTTAAAAATCAAATTAAGTTTTTGACTAAAAGGAGAGATCATGTGATGTCCAGGGACTGACTCCAGGACTATGAGTGGGTGACTTTTGACAGAAATTAGCACATAGTTGTCCACATACCCAGAATAAGCATCATGTGCAAACTTTATGTTGAATCTTTTCCCTCTGACCTGAGTTTTGGCTGGTGTGTTGATGCAAGAAGTTCTAAATACAGCAGAGACAGCAACAGGAAGATTCCAAACATGAATCAGAGTAAAAGTAATTTTCATTTTAAATATAATGAAAATATTGCCTTCCTTAACTTTAGATAATCTTCAGATTACAGAATAGGCTTTTGTGGTAAATTGTTCTGTGATGTGCTAGAATGTACAAAGTGACTTAGAGTCCCCAGGCAGGTGCAAAGGAGAGCTGCTTTATTGCAAAAAACAGGCCTTTTAAAGCAGTCAGCCTATTATCATTCCAGTTAACTATGACAAACATAATCCAGCCAACCACCATACACCACAATGTGAGCATCTCTATCAAAAATGGTTATATAAATTGGTTTTCTACCTCCAATTCAGCTGAGTCACTTTCCCATAGTCCTTTTCTGCTTAGCCAAAGCAGCAGGCCTGAGCCCTGATTTTACAAGGGTAACAAGGTCCTTATTTTATAAGGCTTTACCCATATACAACAGTAGAAAATTCTTAGGGTAGAACAGGTGTCACCCAAAGTCCTCTGAATGTCATCTCTTGGAGCTGGCCAACAGGAAAAGTCCAGGACCCCTATGCTCATGCAATTGCCATGATCTGTGAGTATGCCTTTTTCAGCCTGGATGGAAAGACACATTCCATCTGCTTGGAATGCACAGTGCAGGATCTTTTTCACCACTTTTCCATGTTTTTTTAATAGTATAACATAGATATTGTTCATCAGCTATAATAAAGAGGAAATGGTATTTTCTTTTAATACCACGGTCAAACAGTTTTGTTTCTGAGACTTAAAGTCCTCACTAAAGCAAATTTACCTAATTCTAATTGTGGTAACATTTAGTTTACTTAAATGTTTAGTAGAACTTTAAGTGGAATATAACACAAATATCATAGCTGGTTCCACTGCAAGTTTATGGATTAGTGTAAACTGAAGACTTCCCATTAATAATGAATCTGATCTGTTGTCTGGAGCAAGTCAATAGTTACTGGGCCCCAGAAACAGAGAAAGCAAAAAGGTGACCAGCCATAGGACTTTTAGCTTCTTTCTTTGAGGGTGCTCACACATATTCCAGACTCTGTGCTGTGGGTTGCTTGTGCATTTTACATTATGCACATCTCTACCAAAACTTCCTTGTTCAATATCAGGCACTGAATATCAATCTGCCAGTGCTAATACCCCCTGCAGCAGCAGAAGAACTCTGAGTTGTCAAGCATCAAGAGGAGATTGCTTTCTCAGAGGCTGAGTTGTCTTCTCTGCTTTTTATCATGATATCATGCTAGTACAAAAATAGTGTAAGGAAATAGAGACTCAATCTGTCCATATTTACAATACCCACATGGCAAACATTTTATATTAACTATTCCTGAAAGTTCATAGTATGAAAATCAAGCTTTTATGGCAACTTAAATGCATGCCTTATTTTGCTATAAGATTCAGGATATGATTTTACTTGAAAATTCAAGTCGATCTGAACAATTGCACAAGTGTAACTTTGAAAAAGAGACCATCTCAACCCATATGTAGAGAGTGGCTGTAAATTAAAGTATTTGAGGAAGAGGAAAATAGACCTCAACAGTACCAACTTCTGAGAATTCATCCTCTAACAGGTGAGGTAAAAAAAATTATGATAGCTGGCAGCCTTATTAAAGTTCATGTACTCTGTAGAAGGTAACAGTTACAATCTAGATAAATCACTTATCTGATTTAATTCAGACAATGCTGAAACCCTGACAGTGGTGTGGCCTGCTCACTATGAATGATGAGGTGAAGACTCAAAGCTAGGAGTTACAAGAACATTGCTAAGCAGTAGAAAGTCTCCTTTATAGACAACAATCCAGGGATATTTATATTTTGATTCTAAGTGTGTGTGCTAAATACTAATCACATAATAGCTAGTTCACACAATGGCATTTGAGCACTAGAGAGACTGATCAGATTGATCAGATATTTGTACCTTTTGCTTCTTGCTTTGGTTAGATTTTTTTTTTTTTCTGATAAACATTACTGACTATGTCTGGCAGAATTCTAGGTCAATTATTTTATTGTATTCTCTTGGAGAAAAAAGGCCCCAAACTCAAAAGTGACAAAGAAAACCCCTAATTAACTGGAAAGCAGAGACTTGCTGTATGCATGTAAGCAGCCTCTGCTGTGCTCTTCATGTCTATCTCACACTTCTCTCTGTGGGTATAGTACATAGGGACATACCAATTTCTGTAGTCAGATTAGTAGTATGCTTTATTCCTATTCTATTTAATGATAACAAATGAGCAGAATCCTCCATAATCCTTCTTTGGTTTCTTAAACTAAACCTGAGTATCAAAGCACAAACCAGAAATAATTGGTAAGCAGACACAAGCACATTTATGTTTAGACAGGACAGTGGTTAAATTAACTAATATTTTGAGAACGCTAAGATATTTAGTAACCAGACATAGTTTTCAGCACTTCATTTTCTTTTATGGCAATAGACCAAGTACTTTGTTTTACATTAACATCCATCAATGTCCCTGTAAAATTCTAAGGGATTGAATTTTTTGAGCTGCTGAAAATCAATAGCTTCATTTGTAACTCGAAGAGCACAGGATTTCTGAAAATTAGGGTCCTGTATGCATTTGGCAATTCTGATTCATGTATGGCTTAAAGGCAAGAGTTTCTGCATCTCTGTTTTGTATTTGTTGAATTTTACTTGTGTCAGGAAAAGGCTGACCAGCATCTCTCCTTCTTCACTGAGATCAGAGGCATCTGCACATTGTCTGTGTTGCTATCTCTCATGATTTAATCATGTGCCTCGTATTGGCTCATACTAACTGAAATGGCTAGCTCTTTGAGACAGGGGAGTACAGGAGAAAAACAACTTTCATCTTTGTCTAAATAAGCTTCCAATCCCCATCCTCACTAAGAAAAGTGAGAATCATTATCAAGGTTACCCAAAATGTTTGAAAAATAAGATGGCAATTAAAAGAACCTCAAACATGAAAAGGTACTAATTTTTCAAGATAATCTCTTGATTTGGACCTAAACTTTGGTAATTGGGGATTAATTACATCGTGGGCTAATCTTTTAGTTTTTACATTCCAAAGAAATAATCTCACTGTGAAAGAGACTCTTTCTTTAAAGATAGGCACAGAATTATCACAGAATATATTAATGGAATAAAAATATAGGTAAAGTAACATGAAAATCACATTCACATTATTTGATAAGAACACAGTGTTTCTTGAATATTTAACGCTCTTAACATCAATGAGGACTGTTCTTATAAAGTCTTGTATTATTAGTTTATCCAGCTGTGTCCCTAGCTGCAAGCATATAGTATTATAGGTGAGGCTGAAAACTGGCAATGTCAAGTTTCATAGTGAAAACTGGTTTATCTTTTACTAACAATCTTAGCAATGTGCAGTGACCTGACCTTGGAGTAGTGGTTTAACAACCTTTGCCCAAGCACTCCGTGGCTCTTCTTCTATCTGTAATAGTTTACGTGATGGACTATGAAGAACTGCCAGATGACAGTTCTATTTCATTTTTGTCACTGCATGGCTCTCCATTTTTCTCATGGTCTTTTTCTCAAGGGCACAATTCTGTAAGTCAGTGTGGCAATGTTCAAGATGGGTATTGCTTTTTCAGTTATTGTACCTTGAAGTAGCATGTGCAAGTCTCATGCATGCTGCAATTCCAGGTCCTCAGTGAAACAAAATCATGGGGAATTTTATATATCCTCATTTCTTTCTTAATGAAGATAAACTGAAATTGTAGAATGTGGATATTACATTAGGAAATTAGTTAAAAATATAAAAAATTAGTATAAACCATTCTGTGGGTTTTTTTAATGAATCATCCAGCAAATGGTATCCCTTTATAGATGCTAGAAAAATTAGCTTACTCTTTAGAAATGTTGAGGCCTTTATTGACAGTGCATACAGAGGAGCAAAGAAAAATAAAGAACAGAAGGTATGAAAGGAGAAAACCAGACTGAGTACATATCCCAGCTCAGTTTTTCGAAGAGCAGCCAACATTTCATAAATTACTCTGCATGAGGTATTATGTGTTTAAAGATATACATTTACAGTTATGGCATAGTTTTGCCCACAAAGAATGAGCAATTAAAGATAGTGTGTCTGTTCTTAAAAATGCATTTCTATTTATTTGCACAAATCAGTGGATTTTTGCTTTTCCAAACAGTTTCAGGTGTATATGCCATGTAAAAATATTTTTATATTTTTTGTTGTGTGACTATTTCCCTTTTGACTTTTAGGTTTTAACTTGTCATACGGACAATGTCAACATCCTAACTGAATGTCAACAGGCATTTCATAAAAAACCTAGGTTGCAGTAAAAAATGGTTTGTTAAGCACAGAGACAGAAAAACTCATATTTAACTACTGCAATATGACTTATGGTACATCTGCTGATGTTCTATAAAACAGAAACAAAGTAAAATCTGTTTCTGTACGGTTAACTCCTTGTGATTATGCCTATGTCATCCCCATGCTAATACTTGGCCCCAGCCTTATTTCAGTTCAGTGCTGGCTTAGCTCTGCCCCTGTGAAGAGATGTCATGGGTGGCATATGCCAAACCCCTGCTCCCTGTTCCACCCTGGCATATCAGAGGCAAAAAGCAAAGTCCTTTGTCATATGTGTAGAGCAGGAAGCACAGCAAGAGAGCACAGACCTGAAGACTGACACATTATGAGTTTCTCCTTGTGTCATATAAAAAGCACTTTTCCAGAGTGTTTGTCAATGGACTTTTTTATGTCAGATGCAAAATTAAGTGAAATGTTGGGGGCAACACAAATCAGAATTAGTTATTATTTCGGGCTGTTTGCAAGCTCGTATCTTTTATTTTCAAAACATAAGGGAGATAAACTTATTTTTTAATATGGAGGTGGGAAATTTGATAAAATCTTATTCAGTTTGATTAGGATTAGGAACTGAAAGTTGGTTAGGAACTGAAAATTTTGTTGATAGTTTTATGCCTACATTCCTCTTTTTTTTTTTTTTAATAAACCAGATTCAAATCTAACTGCCATGGACTTTAAATACAGATTACTTCTTTTCTGTTCAGTGTTCTTTTTTTCATCTGAGCATTTTTCTCCTGCTCTAGTAACTGCTATTCTATCAGAGACATGGCTTCTTCTCTCTGAATGAACATCATCCTATCCTCCAACTGAGTATCCAGCTATCCATTAATCCAATGTAGTATCCAACTATCCATTAATCTTCCTGCTCATACTGAAGATGTCCTGGAAAGTTATATATATGTGCTACACTTAGAGAAATGATAGGCTATGGCTCATTATGCCCATTAAATATTTTACAAATCTTTTCCTATTACAGTTTATTGTTCCTCAGTGAATACATTTTGGTGCCTGTTGATTATATATGTATAGCCTTTAAGCTTTAATGAATGATTTACTCATGTTTTTGTTTCAGCTGGGTGTTTTATGAAGTATACATATATATATATATAAAATAAATGTAGAAAACCCTTAATCATCTGGGGCAGAAAAATCTGTCTGAAACCATCTATAGACTGGCATCTGAATCTACAGGAAAATGGCATAAATTTTTAAGCATATTTTTTAACATGAATATACTCCTACATCAAATGGAAAATCTTGGTAAATTAAAGGCAAACTATCATAGTTGTCTTCTGTATTAGAATAAAAAAAGCTCAAAAATGTGTGTTGCTCTTCTATACGAACAAGTTCTGAGGTAAAGGTACCTCAAAGACTTGTGAGTCTGCAATGCCAGTTATATCTTGTGTATTACATTTCCTAAAGTTTCATAATACTCTGAGATGTAAGGTTGTTTGCTTGTGAGATCAGTGAATAAGTACTTGAGCATATTGTTCAAAATCCCCACTGCAGGCAGCAAGACAATACATACTCCTTGTTCTATAAATCACCCTGATGAGAGAGCAAGGAGTCAAGAAGTTGGGAAGGAGACCTTTTAGCCACAAGGGATTTCACCTGCAGTGAATCTATCAAAGGCCATGAAAATTAGGCATTGCCATCAAACCCTGCGTAAAGAGGCAAGAGGCAAGTCTGGACTGAAGGCATTAAAATACAGCCACATTGCAAGGAGAAGCATTCTCCAGAAACAGAGAGCAAATTTTGGGCAACAGCGTATTTCCCTCCACAGCATGACCCAGAGCACAGCCAGCCCATGGGTAAATCTGCCACTAGGACTTTGTTTGTTGACCAGGTTGTTTGTTTTTCAGTCTCAGTGTGGGACTGCTCAAGCAAGAGCAGTGCTCTGCCAGGACCAGTCTCTTATGTGTCAGTCTACTAATGACACTGGGCCTGAGAGGCTGCCTTTGATTTTGTTGAAAGCCACTCACTGGAACTTTCCTTAGTACATAACAGCTTCAGGATCTTGCATTTCCACTACAAAATTTAAATCCTGCCAATATTTCCCCTTTTCAGTTTCCAAGAAATGGATATGCAATCATCATGGGTATGCAAAGCATCAGCAGCTTTCCGGTGTTTGGTTTCGGTCCTGTGACCACAGCAAGCATTTTGGAATTCACCCATTTTTTCCTTTGCTTTGATATTAAAATTCTTATTTTGAAGGATCTCTTAAATATTTTTATAACTATTATAAATCATACAATAAGATCACTAAATTTTTGAATTCTTAAAATAGAGATTTTGCTAAAGTGTAAGATGAACTGAATTGCATGCATCTGAAAAGTCATCATTGCTTGATGCCTCTGACGAGGATATAGTCATGATTAGTGCTGAGGAACTTAATTTGAGCATAGGTTTCTCTAGGTAGGTTTGCAATGTGATATGAAAGCTTACTTGGGATTTCTGTCAATTCTTGTCTTTGCTGGGCTGCTCTGTTCCACCAAGTGAATGAATGTCACCATTTTTTTTCTCAGAAATCTGCAGTTAACATTAAAAGCTAGGCTTAGAATATTACTAAAGATATCTTAAAGAGAACACAGTGAAATCCAGATGAAAATTGTAATTTGTAATCAGTTTTGTACTATGCTGCAAGAATGAGAGAAGCAATAAGGATAATGATAACAGAAAAAAGCTTTTTATTTTATAATATCATAAATGTTTTCCATAGTTCAAGCTCTCATCTCAGTGAAATAAATGGTACTTCTGAATGTATTTTTTCATCTCTGTATAGTGCATGATGTTTTGTTGCTACTAATTTGGATATATAATTAACTGTATCATCAGTCATTAACATTATAATTTTTTATATTTTAAGAAATAGTTTACATAGTCTTAGGTCTCATCGTCTCTGAGAATTTTTCTGATTCTGCTTCATATACAGTCTTCATTTCCACTACGACCCACAAGTTTGATTTATATCTCATTTACATCAGTAGGGTTTGATTTGAATAGAAAATCCTAGTTAAAATTGTAAAAGTGGGTCACACTACAAGTTTGTGTGACCCTGTTTTTATAACTGTCCCGGGTACAGGAGCCAAGCAGACATAGCAATATGGCAGTGTTATGGAGACCACATACACTGCAGCATTTATTTACATATTTATTTACAGCAACATGTGCCCTAAAAATCCCTAGAGTCAAAGACTAGAACTGGCTTTATGGACTTAATTCCATGAACTTGACTAATTCTACTTTACCCCACTTATATCTTCATCAAAACACAAATCCCCTGGCTTACCTAATCACTTTGTGTCTAATATTACAAAGGAATAGATATTAAATTGCATGTCTTTCCAAGAAAAATAGAGATGATACCTGAGCTCTGAGATAACACTGAGATTTAGGCAAATGGTTTGTCTGATGGAAAGAGTGTGATGCTTAAGTAACCAGACGTAAACAGCAAAACAGGATTATAAATCAAATGTTCTTGACAAAGAGGCGTTCTCTTTAGAAGTACTAAAGTGAATGTCTCAAGAAGTATGAAGAGTTATGGTGGAATACTAACTCATAAGTAGAGCAGAGAATAAAAAGCTATGTTGTAGGAATGTTTTGCAGGAATAAATTTAGTGTTTGTAGTTGTGATAAGCTAGTGCTATGAACATTATGGCGCCACTAAAAAGGGAAATGCCATGGAAAGCACAAGCTGGACACATAAAATAATAATTTTCTTTTAATTGCTATTATTATTATAAAATAATCCTTTTCTTTTTCTTGGTACTATGGGAGTTGGGTGCAGCAGTCAACAAAGGGATGAATCCTTGGGACAATCTAGAGGAGATAAATAACGATCCAAGATTTAGAAAGCATGTTCCACTAGAGCAAACAGAAAAGAAAAAGGAAGAATTTATTCTGTGTTGTTGATTGGAGGAAAGCAATTAAAATCCTTGACTAAAATCGCAGTCAAGGAGAGTAAGATTGGATATTATGGGCAATATTCCTAAAGTAGAACATATCACTGGGAAAGCCAGCATTCACTTTTCTATGAATGAAAGTTTTCAGGAGCACACTAGGCACAAATGTCTCAGGAAAAACACAGGGTTAGCTGGTTCTGTTATGGGAAGAAAACTTGGGTGGGAGAATTTTCTGACTTTTTAATGTTCCTATGACACACTGACGTTATAAGGCTCATTGAACCTACAGTATCTTGACAAACCTTTCTCTGTTATAACATCATTAAGCCAAAATTTCAGTTTGATTGGTTACTACAGAAGTGCTAAGGGACAATCCAAGAACCCACATGCTGGGCAAATATGCAGTGCTCTTTCACAATAGCACCAAATAGTTTGCAACTTAAGTGGATAGCACAGATGTGGGAGACCAGAGAGCTGTAAAACATACTAGGAAACACAGATAATTTGAAAACATCCATGTCTTTTAAAAGCAGCTGTGTCCATTTTGAGCACCTGCAAAACGTGATCATCACAATTCTCAGTGTCTTAGAATTGGCATCTGCATGATACTGAACAGCTGCAAAGGGAAGAGAAATTATTTTGTACATATGTCTATTGCTTGAGACCAGCTTCCTTGTTCTGCATTCACATAGCATCCTCGCTGGTGTTTCTCATCATTATCACAATAGAAATCACACATAAAATACAGCACTTTTTGAAAGTGAATAGCAATAAATCATAAAACAAGTGCTTTGCCAAGTAAGTCAAATCACAAGATTTAGATTTTTGAGGCTTATCTGAGCAACCATCCATAACCTCAGGTGTGTGTCTGAAGGTTGTGCATATAAGAAATCATAGGGAAAAATCTTTTTTGTAAGATTTCAAGTAAAGTCTTGCTTTGCAATAGCCTTGAAAACACAATGTAACTATTCAGTATTTCTCCACTTTTCATGGCTTTATACAAGTTCATATTTTTAAAGCATTTGTCATTTTCTTGCCTAGTATAACAAAGAGGATTGATTCTTTCAAAAAGTCACAAAAAATCATACAATGTCAGAAAAAATATCAGCTAAGCAAATGGCTGTAATCTATCTAAGCATTCTGCATTTTTTTAAAATGAGAACCAGGTTCTCAAGTAATGTAACTTGACATAGATGCCATTTATAAAAATGTCATTTTTAAAACCTATGCCAAACTACACCCACTTAGGAGCTTTCCTTATGCTTTCCAAATTCCTAAGAAATAGAGAAAAGCTTACATTAGTTCTTAGACTAACTGATGTGAAAGTTTGGAAGGAATTAAGGATGTGGTACGGTTGGGTTTTTGTATAGTCATCAATAAGAAATAGGTGATCAATTGCCCGGTTGTCATTTTCTTGCTATCGGCAATGCTGTGGCTCACAAAACATGGCATGTGACACCTGTCATGTTGATCTGCTGAGGCAGTTACATGAGAAGGAACAAGAAACTATTAGCATAACATTTCCAGTACATATTTGACTTTGGAAATTTACAGCTGAAGTATGTGGGTCATAGCTCACAGTCACTTGATTTCATAATGTTTTACATATCCCCAAGATGTTTGGAAGTCTTACACTTTCTTCAAATCAGTAGTTTTAATGTATTTGACAGTCTGAAATCTGCTGTGGATGGGACAACGTTTAACATGTGAAAATACATATTCATTATACAAAAATCTAAAGTATTATAATTTTGGTTTATTCATGTCTGTGAGAATATGGCAGGTGAAAGATGGCTAGAGGAGGTTAAGTGATGTTCTTGTAGATTTGCTATGATGTGTAAGATAAAAGAGACCCATTAAATTATATATCTTATTTATGGAGAAGGAGAAGTAGCCCCTATGGATTGTCAAATACCATTTGAAATATCGTCAAGCATAGTAATGAGTTCTTGCTAATAGTTCCATTGTTTGCCTGGGACCAAGGAGTAAAATAGATATTCAAAAGATATTTATTTTATCTATATATTTTAAGCCATTTTATGTGCGGGGGTTTTTTTGTTTGTTTGTTTTGGGTTTTTTGTTTGTTTGTTTTTTTTTAATTAAAACTGTACCTCTTCATTGCATTTATCTGGGATTCAAATAATTTTAAATATAACAATATAAGGAAAATAAATTATTGTCAGGGTGATAGTTTGAAGCCAACACATTAAAATCACTTTTGGATTATGAATTATATTTAAAAAGCTGTTAAGATTCAGTATTTTTTATTCCTTTAATGAAATATTTAAAACACAGTTAAACTCTGTTATCTGTTGGAAAACACTTCACAGCATAAAAGCAGTGCAACACAACTGACATTACCAGATGGTGTTTAGTTTGAAGTGAACAACTGTTTGACCAGTCACAGAATATACCCTTGTCTTTCCTAAAAGCAATGCAACAATATCAGAAAAGCACTTGGGAATTATGAAGCAATATATTTTGCTTTGGTCATCAGTGCATGCAAAAGGAAACTTTCACTTCCAAAACTATTCTCCCAAAGAAAGAAAACTCAGAATAACAGGGATAATCAGAAAAAAAATTATTCACAAAATAAAGCATAAATCATAACTGCTCAATGAAGAAAAATCTTAATCTTTTGTATTTACTGATCAAAACCTCCAATTTGCTTGTAATTCTGCTGAAGAGTAGTGTTGGAAAATAAAAACTATGCATTGCAAAATATTGGACTTGCTGTCATTAAATATTTGCTTTTTAGGGGCTCATTGCTATGCAAGTGCATAGTTTTTAATTCCTTTGCTTCCTATTAAGATGCCAAAATCTTTTTGCCACATCAATCTACCAAGTCACTTCTCACTTGGAAACGCAGGTCAGGAATGTGGGAGCTAGACAGCCAATTCTCCATGAATGCCGAGCATGTTAAAGCTAAGTACAAACCTGTAAGGTTCACCTTGGAGTTTATCTGGTCCCCAACATCTTAATTAATGCACATTGACATTTTGTCATGGTAATACTGATTTACTGCTTTTACTGGCTTTCACATTTATTCTTCTGTGGTCATATTGTTAGTGTAGGCTTACAGTGCTTGAAAAGTGCTAGACATATTTCTAAGTACCTACCTCAATGTACAGTGAGATAAAAGACTAAAAAAAGGACATAGGTTCTGATTCTAGAGTTAAAAACTAGTTAATCAGTTGAAATCAGCATTACAGATGAAGTAGGGCACTTTGTTTTTCCCCTTTTGCAGATAATGGTACTTTGGCTATAGCGAAAACTGCAGTTTCAAATGGCTAGTGTGTGTTCACCTTTGTTATTCCCACCAGTACAAACAATAGCTGTTAAGACTGCGTGGCCAAGGTTGTGCCACAGGATAATTTTTCAATGATGACTGAATAAAATGAATTTTTAATTTTTTAAAAATAAATATTTTATTAGGACACGTTCTAAAAACCAGAAATTTCCTCTCCTACCCTCCCAAAAACTACTGCTGAAACTTTGTGTCTCTGACAGGCATACAAGTCTAAAACTGTACAGCTATTTTGACGTCCAACCTAACATTTAGTTTTGTAAAATATTGTAAAAACCTTTCCTGTGGGCACACAGTTTGTGGTGACTGGGAGTGGGGCTGGGGCTGAGCCTCATCCCCAGTGGGCACAGCTGTGAGCAGCAGGTGAGCAGCACTGACAGCAATGAGCCATGGAGTGCCCAGGGGCACTGACCAACCACCAAAGGGAACAGAGGCACACAGGTGCAGTGCATCAATATCAGGGGTATAAAAGGCTGGGCTGAATAGCAACAGAAGCAGATGCTTGAGGTCTTCTGAAGTGAGATACTCTGTATGGCCAGGTGTCTTCCGCTGTGCCACACTGTGTGGGTTGAAGCTTTCTGATATGCTGTGGTGACGCTGTGTATGGTGGCCCTCTCAACTGTGGTGTATGCTATTTCCTCACTATAATTTCCATAGTGAGAAAATTTTGTTACTTATAGAAAGTATACTTGTACTTTTAATCTTTTTCTCTCTCTCTCTGAATCTATGCATCTAGGTACTTTATTATGAAGTTATGATTCTTGAAGTATGCCCTTGCTTTAGGCTGTGCTCTCATGGTGTAATTAAGCCTTAAATTCAGTGTCAGGTCTAATGAAGAGTTTTTCATTGCCTTTACATGACGGCATTTTTCTTCTTTTCTGCCCTCACTCTCTCCCTTAGATTTGTATTTAACTTCTGCTATTTTGCTTTATGTGTGTGGTACCTGTGCAACCTCTACATTTTGGATTCATCCTCCTGCTGGAGTTATTTTTAATTTCCCTGCTGTTCCTTGTCATGTCTAAGACCTTTACTTTTGATTACTCCTGTGACTTTTCTTTTTTGTAAGATGTTAGAAACAGTTCCCATGGGTCTTTAATCCCACTTTCCTGCTGCTCTGGAGAGTAGTGGGGGTTTTTACATGCTCTTTAAGTGAATTATTTGCAGAAGTGAGGGCATACATAGGTAAGTAACTAAATTCATATTGCTGATCAGGCTGTTTCCCAGTGGAAGGAAAAAAGAATAAAAGTGAAGAAAAGAAAAGGAGAAATGTGGTAATAATTCAAATTGTTCAGCATTACTTTCCTGTGTTTCTTGTTTTCTCTTTACTGTCTATGAATCCTTTTTTTGGACTCACAATCCCCCCTTGTCCACCCCCAAAAGCATCAAACCACCTGAGCGAAAAAATCTCACAAATCCTAATACTTCTAATTATTATTTATATAAAATCCTTATCTTTCTTTCTGGAAGTCAGCTTAAGTTTGAAAAATCCTTCCTTGAGCGTCACCAGAAGAAATAACAAATTCACTTTGTTTACCTGCACACTTCCTGCATAAAAAAATGCATCAATATTTTCTTCTCAATCTGCAATTTTGTATGCCCTTATAAAATGGTGCCATGGTGAATAGGGTAGCAGAATCACATAAGTGGTTGTTACTTTACTTGTGCACCATCCTGAAACTGTTTTATTCAGGACCCACAACAAGAATTGTAGTTTTAGAAGCCTTATACAAAAATTTTTGATGATTGTCAGATGTGCTGCTTGCACAAGAGTAATTTCTTGCTTTTCTAATCTAACTGTAAGCAAAGTGAACATAACTGTTGAAACCTTCAAAGCAGAAGCTCTCAGAAAAAACTTTCAGCTGAATCTTCAAAATAATTTTGCTGTTCATGAAATAGGTTATTCCCAATGAAGGATTAGTTAACTTTAAAAAGAGAAATAATAGAACTGAAAGGCTATTTTTTACAGCCTTCTGTATTTAAAGCCTTAAAATAATATTTTTGTTTTCCCACTACTTGAGTTTTCGTTGTATATATGGCATCTCCCGGCAAGTTGGAATGAAACTCCAAGACACTAGGAAAGAATCGAACCTACTTTAGTGCCTGCATCCCAGCTCCCAATGCCTGAGCAAACATGCCATTGTCCACAGAGGGTCCCTGGTGAGAAACCCAGCTCTGGGAGAGAGTCCTTCCCACTGCAAGGTTTTGTGGTGAAATTTATGAGCCTGTCACTCTGTCAGTTGAAAGGGTTTCCGTTTTTGGCCTAACGCTGTGAGTTTAATATCTAAAGTTTTGGAAAGGAAGTGATTTGTTTCATTTTGCTTAGGCCTTTATGTAGCTGAATTATATTTCAGCAATCCCCAGTATCCATAGCTACAGTACTTTCCCACTGACACAGCGGCACTTCCTGGTAAAGTCTCCCCTATAACTCAGCCAGCAAGCTTGTCTGAACTCCAGCTTCTGTTTCTCCAGTTAAAGCTAATTACACTTATATGGCACTGGGCTTTCCACTTCCTTCTTTTCTTGGGGTGCACAATTGCCAAGAAGATCTATATTTGCCAGGGGGAAAAAAAAATCCGGAATGTTGGTGCCAATTAACAAAACAAATATGTTGCAACTTAATGAGTACCCAGCAGATCAAACCTGATCTTGCTCAACAGAAAGGTGATGTAGGAGTAAATAAATGGCAGTGCTTAGCCGCTGGCAGAAGGGGAGGGCATTTTGTTTTACCAGGGAATGCGTTTCTGCTTTGCTCTACTTAGTAGGACCATGCACTTTCTCCCCTTCAGACCCTGCCCACAGTGCCTAATTAATTCACATCAATTTTGAAAGAATACATGATTAGCTGTCCTAGGGCTAAGCAGTAGCATATTGAGTCACACACTAGAAGGCCTAGCTTGGGCACTGGCTCAGGATGGCAGGATCCATGCCAACATAAGAAGCTAAATTGGTTGCAGGGCAGGGGGTGGGGGGCTTGCCAACTAACTGCCTCGCCTCATGGCACCATCTGCCAATTTGTAGACTGATGTTGGCATCAGATCTAAAAGAGCCACTTATCCACTTGCACAGCTATAGGCCACAAGAGTGAAAGGAGAAACATTTGAAAATAAAAAGGAAGTTGACTAAAAAGCGCATCTCGTCTAGCACAATGCCTGTCAGGTTACTGTCTACAGTACTTTATCATCAGATATGGATGGTTTTTAGGAAATTGGGAAGCTAATACATGATTAGCATATCTTCACACCTGAGATTGCAAACAACATAAGGTTATAGCTCCCAGATGTAGTTACCTGCTTCATGAATATAATGGCACATACAATACTAGAACTTCTCAAATGTTACTGTGAATTAGCTTCCATAGCCAAAACTTAATTCTTTGCTGATGTAGTCTGCTTCAGGCCTTCAAAAGTAGAAAGTCATTCTTAAAAGAATATAAATTAATTTCAAACTTACTTCAGAGGTAACCTGGATAAGAACCAAGCATTTAATGAAGGATATTTTGTTCTTTAAGCTGTTCCTTGTCTAGGGGTCTACTTCAATTCAACATTATGTCAGTGGGATCTTAGCAGCTTACACCTGGCCAGGAATTCTTCATCCTTTTCAATCTGACAAGGAAACTGAACCAAAACTTCTGAGATGCTCATTACTGTGTAATGATTTATGTATTGAGCTCAAGTCAACCCTATCATATTGAGAGAACAATCAAAATGTTAATACTAAAGGCACAATCATCAACTACTAAAAAAATTTACTCACAAAGAAATAAGAATTGCAAATACTGCATTGCTTAGATGCTCCATTTATTACTAGACATGATTCTGACCCTGGCTTCATCTGACATGGCCTTTAATAGATTTTATCCTTCTTCTCTTTGTAGCCTCTATGAAACTATATCAGCAAAAGAGGGGAATGACTGGAGTGAAAAGAAAGTGTGAAGGAGTCTAAAATAATGTAAAATCAGAGGAAACTGTTTTTCCTTGCAATTTCTTATTGTAGAAGCTCAAGTGAAGTCCTTTTTGTCATTGGCCTTCTCTGAAACATGGTGACAGGTCCATTTAGTTGCATAAATATGCATAAAGTAGCTTGAGATCATTATGTCCTACCACCTTTTTATTCCCCAAAATAAAAAGGACTATGAAACTCTATCTGAAAGAGATAGAATACATTCCATTTCCTTCTCCTGTCCTGAAAAAAATCCTATGGTTTTATACAGTTCATTTCTTAGTTTTGATTACTGAAATGTCCTGGTTGCAGTCTTGGGCCAGACACAGTTGGATAAGATCCAGTATTGCCTTGAAGTGTGCGCATGCAGACCTGATTAACATTTAGGATCCCACCAAGAAAAAGGAAACCTTACCTCATGTGGAGACACTGCAAGAGTTCTGCACCACTCCATGAGGGGAGGCTCTACAGCTCATACTTCTAGTTGACACCTTACCCATAAATTGGCCCCCAGAGGCCTTTGGTAACTGTGTTAAATTTGAGCAGCCTAGAGCAAAGTGCCTGAGGCTGCTTCCATTTCCAACCTCACTGATCCAGCACTAGGAAAGTCCTGGGACTGCAGGAAAACAAACCCACCTTTGTACAGTCTCCATCCTGCAGTGAGTGCTGAAATAAGCACTCAAAACTCAGTGAAGGATTTTGGAGGCTAGATAATAAAACAGAATTCCAGAGCACTCTTTGTTGCCATTTTTGTTCCTTTTACTAAGTTTTATACATGATAATGTAACCCAAAATCACAAAAATATCAAAATAACTTGAACTTGATGTTCTGCCATCTGCTATCCCACAGTTCATTTGTGGGTTTTGTGTGCATTCTACCATGTGCACACTTCGTGTATATTATTTATTAATTAGGGTTTTTTTGTTGTTTTATGCTATTCTTTACCTGGACTTATTTCCTAAGCTGGTTAGAGCTTGTAGGCATGTGTACTGTCCCAGGAGGATAACATTTTCTTTCTAAGGTATTACATTAAACCTATTAAATTATTTTCAAAAGACATTCAAAATGGTGGGGAAAGGAATGTAGCCTCTTTAATAATAAATGATAAGTATCAATACTTAATGGAGTAAAAGATACATCTTGTCTATGTTGCTGCTTACAGGAAAATGGATGGTGTTAATCTGCGCTAAGTCACCTAGAAAATAGTCAAAGTGGTGAAAAGTACAAAAGTATAATATGGTGAAATATTTCAACTCTAATCTGTTATGTACCAGAGAGTGAGTTGTTGCTAAATAGAAATTTATTTTCAGACTAATGAAGAAGTTTGGAGGAGCCAAACAAACATGTCTGAATTTGGGTGAAACTGACTTTCACTGAGATGACAGGACCAAAGCAAGATATATGCCATTTTTTTAGAAGACATAAGAAACTTATTGAGGTGAAAATTCTTACAGTTAAGAGACAACTAATACAATTATGCTGTCAAATAGTGATCAGCAGGAAAATCTCACTGACAAGATTTTTGCCTTAATGATCAAACCAAATAAAACTAAAATTAGCAGAACAAATGCAAAGTCAGGGAGAAAGCAGAAACGTGGAAGCCAACAGGCTATGGTGTACCGAAGGTGTGTATGTGACCCAAGAAGAAAGTTAGTGCAAGCAGTGACAAAGCACTCCTCAGGCAGCTCCTCTGTGCTCTACCAACTGCAGCACATATGGTCCTCGAGCAGAGGGTCTCAGAACAGCGGGTTAGTTTACATACCATATGTATGCAATTGGTAGGCACAACGGGGTTGCGTTAAGGTTATTGCATCTGCCCTACTTCGGAATTCCCTTGTATTTTTAGGTTTATGTCGGACAGTAGTGTTATTTTAACAGCTTTTGTGTTAAATTTCACATGTTTTTTTAAACAACATTATAGCTTCCTTTATTTTCTTTTTATTAATTTTGACTTTGTAATAGGGACTCTGGAGACTTAAAATTGAAACGCGTTGTAGAACGATGGCTTTTGGAAGTTCCAAACTTCCAGGAATGAATGTCAGCTAAACCTTCTGCTGTCTCACTGCTGTCTATTTCATTGAGTACCTAGTATTTTTGGTTCCAAATATTTTGAGAATGACTGTGATCTGTGGATTATTTATAGAAGAATTCTTGAAAATATTTTTTTGTTCAGAATCTCTATCAAAAGCTATTTGTCTGTAGGAGTTCAGTAATATGTAAACAAACAGCTTTGACTGGACAGTGTGGTCACCAATTATATCTATTTTGTACATAATCAAACCCTTGCCATCATGTTGGATATGATTTAATCCTTACAGTCAAGTTGGATATTTTACAATATCATCAAAAATTCATCTTATACCAGTAGTTTCAACAGCTGCCTAAAATATTAATGGCAAATATGTGATGCTTAGGAAATAATACTTAAGAGATATGGATGACATTAACATGTATTTTAGCAGAACCTTCATAACATTATGAAGTAATTCTGCACTATTTTTACTCCTTTGTAATCAGAATTCCTGTGAAAATGGAATAGTCTGGAAAAAAGGGGTTAATGCTCTCCAATGGACACACAAGTTTTCTGCTAGTAGTATAACTGTTGCTTCATTTAACTTTGTTTTTATCCATTGTATGCTACCCACCACCACACACAGGAGACAAGGAGTGCTCTAATATTCAGATTGCAAGGTGAAATATACTTCTTGTATCCATTACTGGAACAGTTTAAGCATTGGTTTACCTCTAACTTCCTAGTGCCAGGATTAATAATGTCTGGCAAATGCATTAATATGGTGAAAGCAACAGGAGATGGCAAGCCCTTTCACATAACACATTTCAAGCATACCTTAAACTCTTTTATAAGTGCCTTTTATGGTAGAAAAACAATGGAAAATTATTATCCTTTTACTGAAAAGCTGTGGTCACTTTTCGTCCAATGACAATCAACTCCTGTAAAATTTAATGCAGGCCAGTAGTGTATTTTTTAAAAATGAAAAGTAGGAAATAATTGGAAATTCCATAGTTCATGATAATTCCATAGCTCATGTGTTCTACAGGCTAGGAAGCTACTGAAGCTGGGAAATACAGGGCAGGTAAGAAACACCCTCAGGGACATACCACATACCACACATGTGAATGTAAGGAGCACCAGGGCTTTGCTGCTAATCAGGTCATCAGTTCTTCTGCGACTGCAACATCTGCAAAGGAGCCTTTCCTACACAGCATATTTTTTCAGATTCAAAATGGGAGGAAATTATGTAAGAGTTCGATTATTTAAATTATAGTTACAAATAGAGTTTATATAAGGACCACCAACAGACCCAGATATTTTAGATTAACTCAGAAATTATAGAAATTTATCTTAAAGGGTAATGGCAATTATCTAGGCTCTAAGCTTTAATCTCCTGTGAAGTCTGTCAACAAAAGCCAACTCATGCATGGCCTGAGAAAGCATTCCTGAATACGGGAAGTAAACGTTGCTAAAGTCCATGAGGGGAGTTTTGTAAGCTTAAACAGAGATACCTTTAATGTGGAGAAGCAAAACAAAATCCCCAAACTTTGACAGCCATAGAGATCAAAGATATATGCAGTAGTTCTGTAAAGAGTTGAATCCTCCAAAATTTAAACATACATCTAAGAGGCAACAATTTCTGCATCTGATTTTATTGAGCAGAAGCAGCTCCTAAAGTTAACCAGTAAGAAAGTAATTTAAGCCTGTCAAAGGCCATGCACAGTTGAGCTCTCTGGAGCAAATGAAGAATCTCATAGTAAAACACTAATAACGAATAAGGGAATTTTTTTTATTAACATCATTCTGAGTAGCAAGGGAATTTTTTTTATTAACATCATTCTGAGTAGCAAAATGAAAATTTTTTTAACTTGTAAAATTGAGCTGACTCTACCAAATGCTGCAACATTGTCAAGTACTCTCCCTGTACAGACTAATCCTTTAGTGGCTTGTGAAAGCTGACCTTGTTGGTTACTCCACTTAAATTACTGTAAAAGAATGGAGATGTTCAACATGTTCAGGTGAAAAAATAGAAAAATTTCTGCTGTGGAACTTTGAATCAAGTCCTGGATCCTCTTGGAATTGACTTAGTATGGTCTTTGCCATAGATTTCTCTTATTCATATTATATCCACGAGAATGTTAATAGCTTCTGTATTGCTCCCAAGGAAATCCCAAGCTGGACTGCCATGCAGTATGTACAAACTGTGTTCTACAGATGGATATTATTTATATATATTTCACAATTAGACTGATTTATCTGGAATATATTTGAACTCAGCAGTTCTTTAATGTTCAGAAGCCTTTCCTGATGTAACAATCTATGTTACATCAGGATAAGCTAAGCTAATTTATACTAAGAAATGTATACAGCAGTCCACCTAAATTTTTCCAACAAATTCAGTTGTTTTCCAAAAGTTTGATTTTATCTAATGCATTTGTTACATGTGTTTTACCTGAAAGGTAGGATTCATTCAGAATCGGTTTGCAAAAGAGACAGAAACCTTAGGAAAAGACAGTGCGTAAGGAAATACTGAGAGAATTTTATGGGAAGGAATAAAGACCCTACAGTTACCTTAAACAGCTCATACCTGCAGCTGTACCCATGGTAAGGGTAAAGCAGGTGTTGGCTTGGTGGTGCACAGGAGGCATTTTTACAGCCATGACAGATCTGACTGGTCTCAATGCTTTTCCAGGTGTAGAAATCCCAAGCAACCACAGGGATATCTGCTGACTTCTCAGGTATGCGTTAATGAAGAAAGAAACAAATTAATTTCCAGAATTATTCAGCAATCATTTTATGCCTCCCAGATTGATTGTTGAAGACTTTGTTTTGAAAAATGGCACATTTAAACTCTCAGCTGCTGTTGGAAGAATTACTTTTCCAGCATTTAATTTCTTCTTTGGGATGTTTTTTTTTTCTTATTTTAAATTTTTGTCTTACATTCCAGCATGCATTTAGCCCTTGGCAGATTGAAAGGTGTCTCTGTCAGGAAATATCATCTGAGGGAACACAACATACTACACTGCACAAAAAAAAAGGTGTGGTGTAGGAGGAGAGAAAACATCAGAAGCATTGCAAAAATACCTTTTTGTTTTGTGTTCCACAGCTTTGAAACTTTTCAACAGCTTTGAACCATTAAAAAGTGTAACTTGCTGACAACTTTTTACATGGAATGTCAGCTTTGCGTGATTTGAAACAGCTGAGATAATAACTCCCAAATGAGAGGATTATAATACTGAAAGGAACATAAATATGTATTGTACCAGCAGCACCTCTCTATTAATGACTGGTGTAGATCAATTGATGGAATAGCCAGCCTTTTATCTGTACTCTTCTTAAGAATTCATTTCTACTGGAGTGTTTTTTTACCAAACTGAATGAAAAATGTTTCCTTGGAACTGTTATCAAATTTATTTTGACCCATATGCTACTGCAAAACCACTAAACCGATACATGTTTTTTAAACAAATGTAGAGAAAATGATAGAATAGTAGAGATGTGTGAGCTGAGAATGGTTTTTAAAGTTTGCCATGAGGTGTCAGCAGCTCTTTAATTTTCAGTAGCCTTTTCTGACATAAGGATCTCTCAGCAATTTACAGAGCTACTTGCTCAAACTCTGTCAACAGCGTTGGAATATTTTCCTCAAATAAAGATTTATATTTTAGAGATCCTTTAATATTTCCATGTGACTAACAGAGATGAGTTTGTCTGTTTGTTATACATGCAGATATACCTACAAATAAGTTAGTAAATAAATGCAAAATAAATTTGTAATGTTTTTCTTCTATTTAGCTCAGTTAATTTACCTGCAGTTCATTATGCTTACTACCTTCATTAAGTTAAGAAGTTAGTTTCTGTAAAAATTTTAATATTAAGAAATTCAGTAATAATATACATCAAGGATGTCTTGGAGCTAGCATGTGTAATAAACTTTAGAAACTGCTATGAATTTTCAAGTTAGCATGTTAAATTTCATTGCAAATACTGTATCTTCAGGTTTCCCCAGGTGGCAATGTGTATTAAGAAATGAATGTCTATGTCTGGAAATGTTGTTCTTGCCATTTTTATTTTTGGAAGTTATTTAGCTGTTGAATGTAATACTAGTCTTGGGTTTAGGAATGCCTTCAGAGGGAAAGTAGGACTGGAGGAAAACCATGACAACTGTGTTTCTTAGTGTAGTGGGCTCCAGGTAAAACTAAAACCTTATCCAGGCTTAAGATTAAATCAAAGCCAATATTCAGATAAGTCATCCTATTGTTATCCTGTATAACCTATTCTGTCTGTATCTCAAATACCTTGAAAGCTAAGTAGACTCAGAAAACTGGTCTTGAAAAGCTGTATCCTAAAATGAAAGTTTGCTGATCAAAGAAATATATTCCTGCACCAAACCCCTAGAAAATTGTAAGAATTGACTTCAAGTACTATGATTTTGCTTTCAGATGCTAGGACTTAGCCTTCCTGCTAATCCTGAAAGTGCCTCTTATATTTTGTAATAAATCAGCATTTTTTAATAGCACCAGTAGTGCTATTCCACTGATTTGGAAAAAAAAATATCCATAATGATCTACAAAACTGAACTCTGACATTCAAAGAAACCTTCAGTGTAGGAGGACTGACAGGTCATAGCATTCTGTTTGTGCTCAAACCTGCAGATTTCACCACAAAGGTTTACAGTTTAGGCTGATGTAAGTGCTTCTTTACCCTTAATGGTGGGTCATCACACCTGATCACCACATTTTTATTCTGAATGATATTTCATGAGTCAAGACATGCAATATGGGCAGAAAAAACTGCAGTATGTTTAATCATTTTTCTTTCTCTTGAGCACATGAGACAAAGGAAGGTGTGAGGAGGATATGGCCTGAGCTGGCCAGTCTGTACTATCTAGCATGTGTGGAAAGTGATTTAAGATCAATAGGTCACACTTCACTTTGAAGTTCAGATACTGCCACGTCTTTTTGAAAACATGATCCTGAAATGTGCTGAGCACCCTGGCTGAAGGCCAGGAAAACACATAAACACATGCTTAACTCTAATCATAGGACTAGGCCCCTTGTGTTAAAGTTGACATGTGCTGAAGTGCTGGTCTGGACTAGTGCCAGAAGGTTCAGCATCCTTCAGGACTGATTCCTCAGCCAATAAACCAAGGGCTGCAGCTTAACAGTAAGCCCAGGATTCTGTTTACATTTCCTGCTTGCATTTTAAAAATAACCAAGTGATTGTTATACACATAGAGTCCTTGCTCCTTTGAGAAAATTGGCATAGATGGAGGGACAAAAGTTCATTTTAACAGTTGCAGGCAATGAACAGGATGTTCACTTCATTTGGCTGTGTGCAAATCACCTCTTTCCCAAACAATCTCTTAATGACCTGCCAGCACAAAGCTATTCAATGCCCAACAGAAGTCTTGAGCTGGATTTTGCAATGGTCTCAGGTGTCAGTGCACTGTTCCTGAACTTCCACAGCAGAACTTAAGTTCATTCTCACTGGTAAGTAGGCAGTTTTGTCATTTGAAAATGGCCAAGTTTTCTTCTGATTGTTTCTGGCAGATGCAGAAGGTAAGAACTAACAGTGAGGCTTACAAAAAATTGGAGTTTCTAATGGGCTGAAATCCACTTGAGCCTAGAAAGAGTTTGTGTCTTTAAACTGTGAACACAGATGGTAGAGGTGGGGTGCATAGTTATGAAATAAACTTTCAATAAAGGTAGAAGCTATTTCTGCAGGTGACTGTACAATATCAAACACCAATACTAACCTCCACTATTTTATCTCCAAGCTCTCATCCTCCCTACAATCCTTCTTTCACCATCAAGCAGAAGGATTGCTGCAAAGTTCTAATTAAACATAGCTCAATGTCCAACTAAATAAAAACTTTTAAAAGTCCCTAATATGCTCACAGATTATGCTGGTTTCTCCCTGCTACATACAAAAGATTGGCTGAAATTTACATTGGTTTGTAGGAGCGTAAGAAACCTATTTTTGAATGTTTTTTCTAAATAATTGGAAACTAAATCAAACAAGTTAAAAAAACTGTGTTATTCAATAATTTCTTAAGTTTTAGCAAATTTAAAATTGTCTATTTGCTTTAGTTCAATAAATTTTCTGGCACTAAATACACTGGAGAATTATGAAAAAAAAGCCATTTTAACTGACAGTAGGAATTATCTAATTCCATGTAAAATCTGTTCTTGCAAGATGTCTCTCTGTCAAACTCAATTTTAAAAACACTACAGTCCTTGAGACCATTAGGTACTTATCAGACAGAACCAAAAGAACTTCCAGATGTTACTGATCCAATTTTCATGAATATGAGAATGAGAAATTGTTGCTAGTGGTAATGCATCCCTTTCTACAATTTACAAACAGTATGAAAAGAATGATTCTTTATTAGTGGATGTCTTTTTCTTTCTAAAACTTCGTGGAAGTTCTAGCCAAGCATTTGATTTTTGTTTGTTGGAACTTAGTTATTAGCAAATAATAGTGAAACCAGTAAATATTTTTTTGTGTCTGAGACATTAAGCTCACTCTCAGAGGTTCAAATGTAGTTCAGAAGTCACATTTTGTTTCTCATTCTTCAGATGCATGATGGGAATTCCCTTTCCTAGCTTAATGTATTTTTGAATAGGTGTCTGGTACCCAAACCTTTTGGTAGAAAGTGGTTGAAGCAGATGACTTAGAAAGTCCATTCCAGGCACATACTTATCTGTAGACTGTAAATTCTTGAGGGTACCCCTAATATTAGCACCTTAATTGTTAGCACCCCATCATATTTAGGCTTCTCACTCCCAGGCCCAATTGGAATAAAATTGTTGGATAACATGGGTTTAATCCATTCGCCCTGCAGTGACAGAAAATGACATCACCTTGCAGTTAATTCAGAGGCAGAACTCTAAGGAATAGATGGTGCTTTTGTGTCTTCTGCCATCAGTTCTGCCCCTTTGTACTGTGACTCCGTGGTAGTGCCTGAAAAACACACATTGTGTGACTGCACTTGGAACTTCTCTGGTGTTACCAAGCTTCACAAGTAGAAGCACCACTGATTACTTTATCCTGGTATTGTTTTTTGGGGGAAGGTGAGCAGGCTGAATCAAAGACGGAATTTCTAAATTTATACAGATTAACTGGATCTGATTGTGTGAAGGAAGTTATTTTAGAGCATTTCCTTTATTTTTCTTAAAAGAGTAGCCTAAAAGGATCTCTTACAGGGATCTTTTTCATATTCTGGTTTTGTTTAGCTATCATCTGCTGTCAAAGGTGTTCAAACGGACCTGAACAATGAGTTGTGGCACTGCGGTAAACTGCTTCCTTTGGAAGATTTTTAGAAGCCCTTCTTTGAAGGTTTGGCCTTTAGCCTATGAAGGTCAAAACACATTTGGGAGCTTATATTATTTGTCACCAGAGAGAGGCTAGGGTAAACCTAGAAGCACATTTCTCTTCAGAACCCACATGACTAAAATTAAAATAGTATGTCTGGTATGTATACAGAAAAAAAACCACTGGATTTTTCTTCTGTATTTTCAAATAGATCCAGTAGGCAATTAATCAAAAATAACATATATCATGTGTGTAATATGTTTGTATAAATGTGTGTGTATATATATCTGTATATAAAAACATAAACAAAATTTCCACGTCAAGAGATAACAGCATTAATATATTAGCTCAACAGAATTCTGCAGGCAAAGTCCTGATTCCATACATTTAAAGCCTGGGAAACTTGTGTAGCCAGCTCCACTGGAAATTATGATTCACAGATTTTTTTTATCTACAAGTTTAAAAAAGTAACTTTGTCATAGGGTATTGCTACAGAACCGATAACAAAATTCAGCATCTGAATGCCTCAGATGCACCTCTCATATACAGAGCAAACTTTAACTTTCAAATTTGAGACCCAAAACACTGACAGAAAAGGATGCATGCTTCATGAACTGGTATGACAAAAAAAGAGATAATTATTCCACTAAAAGAATTTTAAGCGTCATTGTCCATCACTCATTTTCAGTCCTGCTAGGACTAGTAGGAGAATATGAAGTCCTGTAAAATAAATATCCTCGTATTTTAAAGCAGCCTAAAATTTTATTTAGAAATTTAGAACTAGATTTTATTAGCATGAGAGAAACTTGAGGGATGTGGAGTTGTCCCAATTCTGCATTAGTTTTCTGTTATGTTCAGAAAAGTACTAAAAGGGTATGGTAAACGAAATATTTCTTGTACTTTTATGGATACTATGAGCTGAACCAATTCAAAACTCTGGATCTGATTCTCCATACCGACACATATTAAAATACAAAAGAAATTGACTAAGGTGAAGGAAAATTCTTTCTAAACTGATCCATAATATTTATCATAGGCTGTAATCAAGGATATTGGACCTCATGAAAGAGCTAATAAGTCACTAACACAGAAAGCAGAAGGCATGTTATATTATGTACTCTGTCATTAATCTCTTGTGTAGTCTGAGAAAACCACTTCCCTTTGTCTGTCTTGATTCTCTTTTTTCCCTTGTCTTTTCTATATGCAATATAAACTTTTAGACAATAAATTGGCAGGCTCTATATTTTGATATGCTAATATCAGCCCTAGAACTCCAAGTGCTGCGTCAAACTCATTGCACCTGCATGATTTGAAACCTTCCTTCAGTAAGAACTTGCTCTGAAGGTATGGGTTTGGGTTTTGTTCGTTTGTTTTCTGGAATGACATGGTACTAGTACCCTGTATGTGCACTAGGCCTCCTCTGGATGTTTGCATTTGTGTTGTGTTTTACTAAAGGAAAATGTAGGTCCGTGGAATAACATTGAGATTCACATCTGACATTTTTGACAGAGATCGTACAGTATTGACAACATTAATGTAAAATCGAAACATTAAGAGTAACATTTACTAACAGCTAATTAAACTGATCACTTGGAGTAATTTAACTTAAACAAAGTTACAGAGACTTACTCCCTTATCACTCCCTCCCTTTTCTCCCTTCAGAGAAGAATCACCATTACACCTCTGGAAAGAGGTCTAGTGTTCACACTTCATCAAAGGAGGATCAAACATCTTAAACTGTTCCTTGCAAAGTTAATAGTTTCCAGACTACCATTAGTAATTTCTTTTAAGTGAGAAAAGTCCCAGTACTGAAAATAAAAGCAAATATCCAAATATTGCAAAACTTTTGTCGGTAATACCTAGTAGACAACTTTATTGAGACTTAAAAACTGTAGTTTAGTTTTTTACTACAGAATTTTAATTGGATCCTGTCCTGGTTAACATCTTTATTGATGACCTGGATGTGGGGATTGAGGGCACCCTCAGTAGATTTACAGTGATACCAAGATGGGTGGGAGTGTTGATCTCGAGGGAAGGAAGGCTCTGCAGAGGGATCTGGACGGACTCAGCCAGTGGGCTAAGGACAGCAGCATGGGGTTCACTAAGGCCAAGTGCCAGGTCCTGCTCTTGCGCTGCAGCAATCGCAGGCAGTGCTGCAGGCTGGGCAGAGTGGCTGTCCCGCAGAAAGGGGCCTGGGGTGCAGGTCAGCAGCAGGCTCAGTGTGAGCCAGGGCTGGGCCCAGGTGGCCAAGAAGGCCAGGGGCATCCGGGCCTGTATCAGCAATGGTGTGGCCAGCAGGAGCAGGGCGGTGACCATCGCTCTGCACTCGGCGCTGGTGAGGCCACACCTCGAGTGCCACGTTCAGTTTTGGGCCCCTCACTTTAAAAATGGCATTCAAGTACTGGAATGTGTCCAGTGAAGGGCAACAAGGCCCTGAGAGGTCCTGGGAACTTGTCTTTTGAGAAACAGCTGAGGGAGCTGGGCTTGTTTAGTCTCAAGGAGGCTCAGGGGAGATTTTATTGCTCTCTACAACTACCAGAGAAGAAGTTGTAGTGAAATGGGCGCAGTCTTTTCTGTTGTGCCTGCAGCGAGAGAACCAGAGAAAATGGCTTTGAGATAGGAGATTCAGACTAAATATTAGAAAAAAAAATTCCCTGTTGATGTGGTCAGACTTTGGAATAGGCTGCCCAAGGAGGTGGAGTCACCATCCCTGGAGGTGTTTTAGAGGTGTCTGGATCTGGCTCTGGGTAATGGCTCAGTGACAGAGGGGTTACAGTGGTAGTTACTGCTGGCTGATGGTTAGACTTGATGATCTTTAAATGTCTTGTCCAGCCTTGATGATTCTCTGGATTTTATGAAATACTGTCAAGTTATGGACATTTTGTCCTCAATATATTGTGCTCATTTTGATGTTTCTGTTGTGCTATTTCTTTCATTGCTCATATAAGACATAATATTCAGTAGGATGCTTTGTACATTTGCAGCTGAGTTAAACAGCATTGCCTCCCAGTCTGGATTTAGTAAAGTATTGTACCAAGTTGTATCATGCAAGCAAATGCATGATAAACATTTATTGAGAAGCTGAATCTTTTTATGCATTCTTTCCTTCCTTCTATGTTGCCAAGGTGACCATGCAGAGATAAACCAGCTTAAAATATAAATAACCATATCCCTGAATATTTCAAATTCAGAATGTCTACTGAGTAACATTAGAACTGTCAGACTTACACAAGTAATCGTATCTGAAAGATCCTGCAGCTTTTAGTTACATTTCCTTTAAGGTTATAGCCTCACAAGAAAGCAATGCACTGAATTATATTTTTGCTCCCATAACTTGCAATGCAGCAGTATTCTGCTGTAGAAAACAAATTGTTCAGAAAAAGCAAATCCAATGTAAGACTCAGAATTACTGTGATGTCACACTATGATGACAGCCTCTGACAATCAGCCTTTAGCTGATAACCTTCGATGTACAATTTCTACAGAAGTTCACTTGACTGTCAGCAACTAAACTGC